>NW_004440286.1:69545-100452 GCF_000330505.1 Entamoeba invadens IP1
TTCGTTGATTTCTTGGATAGAAGAAAAATCACTTTCTGTTGCCAAATTTAATGGTACAACAACCGAATCATGTAGTTCTGAACCTTCTTCATCAAACACACACTGTTCTTGTTCTTCAATTAATGCCTCAATTTCCAATTTCATCTTCTTAGAACGAGTAATCGTATTAAATGAATTGTTTGCCCGTGCGCACTTGATTTGGAGATTGTACTTAATGTACAAAATTGATATCGCATCCAAATATCTCAACGGGTTTTCAAACAATCCTTTATTATAGTTTTCCATGGCAACACTAATGTTTGACTGCAATTCTTTCATGTTGGTTTTATATCTTTTAAACACAGTTCCTATATTAAGTTCCCCCATTCTTTTTTTGTTTTGTTTTCAATTTTTCTTAAAAAGTCGATTAAAACGAACAATTTTGGATGCGCGACAGTAATAAGATAACCAACTCCACTATGAAAACCTTCAGAGAAATTATTAGTACGGTTTTGTTCACAAAACTGACACCAGTTCGAACAATCAATTTTTTCCAACCAAAATCTTTTGTAATAAATAAGCAATTCTTGAAATTTGGTTTTGATGTTTTCTGGTACACCATACTGTTCAGATAATGACATTTCTTCAAAGAATTTTTCAAATGTACTTTTAATTTCACTTTGTGGTAAAAATGGTATTGAAAACAATCGTCGCACCCATGTGTGAAGAACGGAATTGATTTGGTATTGTGTTGATAAACCAACCTTGCCGAGCATTCTGTACACCGCCTGATTGAGGTGAAACAAACAAATTTTGATTTCGCATTTGAAAACCGACCGAAATGCAGACATTGCAGCAATTTGACAATCGGTATGGGCAACTAAAAGAGAAGGAAAAAACGTGGAAATTTTTGAAAATGCAAATGTAAACGTATCTGTTTTTTCATTTGGTAAAAGAAAAAACACAACAGGAAACACATGATCTTCAACAAGTGAATGTATAGTATATACACAATTAACATCACTTGGAGTAATCCAACATGTTCCATCTGCGAAAATTTCTTTTGAATGAAAAGCAATGTGCTGTTGATGTGCAGAAGAAAAGATAATGATACGGGGCATGTTTGGGTCTTCGTCAATTGAATCATAATAAAGGAAATTGTTGTTTTCGTTCACTTCAGATTTCGGTTCAATTGTAAGTTTCAAACAATCAGAAATTTTAGCATTTTGATATATTTCATTTCCCGAACCCAAAAGTCGATCTTGTAGTCTAGAAGCAAATTTTGTACATGCTTCAATTTCCTTTTTAGATGCTTGATCGCAGTCTGGTTGTAAAATAATTTTGTTGACGAGAATTCTAGGATTTTGCGTTTTTTCCAAATTCAATTCTCTTGTTAATATTTCCCTCCTACATCTTGCTCGAAACAACTTTTCGTGATCAAGTGCACATGTGTGAACTCCTTCTACAGTAGACTTCTTTGTTGTATTGTCTATTTTGACTAAAACGTGACACCCGTCTCCACTACACTGATAAACAAGTGTTCCATCTTTTGATGTTCTACTGAAAGCATAACATTTTCGCCCTAACGACAAAAGTTGGTGAACTTGTTCGTTTCTTCTTGGCTTGTTTGTATTATCGAAAAAGCGGTATGTTTCTTCTTCCATTTAATTATTAAAATTTTAAAAGTTGGTGATTAAATAATCTAAAATTATAGAATTCGTTTAACCTAAATTATAAATACAAATATAAGTTTTTAAAATTGTTTTATATAATTTTTTGTAAATTTAATTAATTTTGTAAATATTTTCGAGAAAAAAATTATTTTATTTTTTGAAGCAGTTTTGGGATATAAAAATTTTTTATTGTTTCAAATTATTTTCCAATCAAGAATTTGAACCAATGTCTATTTGAACCAAAGTCTATTTGGACCAAAGTCCAGATTCCGTCTCCGCATTGTAAACACACAGTATCATTACATTCCACACAATCGAAATACTCTTCTGAACACTTGTGACATCGACCAGAAAAGACGCCATATGTTGGATAACATGCTGTGCACTGCTTTTCATTTGTAGACAACAAACAATTTGCATCAACTTCTGTGCATTCCACACAAACATTTGTCGTCGTGTTTTCAATGGTTTCTGAATAAAAAGTGTTTTCACAGAATTGGCAATTGTCACTCTCAGTACAACTTAGACAATTCTTGATGCAATTTTTGCAATCCATTCCTCTGAGGTAGTATCCATTATCTATTGGACACGTGGCACACTTCATTTCATCTTCTTTATAATGGTAATACGTGTTATTACATACGTTGCACGAATACGAATTGTCACAAACGTCACACCCTTCAACACAATTCTCACATATTTTAGTTGTTGTGTTGTAATACATCTTATCGAAACAAACAGTGCACACATCAATTGTACACTCGGTGCAATTACCAAACTCCGAACACGAATTACACAGCTTGTTGTCGTTGAGATAAAATACCGTTTGGCACCCCAAACATTCAAATTCGGTGCATTTAAAACAGTTAGTTACTGTGCATGGCAAACACGTAGAATCTTTTAAGTAAAACCCATCTTTACACTCCGTACATATTGTAACACTTGTACACAACGTGCAGTTTGCATTGCACCTATTACAGTCGTTTCCACTGACATAATATCCCAATTCTAACTCACAAAATCCACATTTTAATGTTTCAGAGTCATATTTGTAATTTGCACTGCACGCAGTACATTTATTAATATCACATTGATAACACTCTCCATAGTACTGGCACGTCTGGCATTGTCCATCCTTTGAAATATACCCGTCTTCACATTTTAGACACGTTGATGCACTACTACACACTTCACAATTTGGCACATAATATCGACATAATGGTACACAGTAATACGAAGTCTGAAAATCGATAATTTCGTTTGGCCCGCATGGTGCACAATAAGCTTCTTGAATAACATAATGTTCCGTATCTGAGCATGTTGGTAATTGATGATATGAAACAGTAGAACAAGTGTCGGTAGTTCCCCTGATGTAAAAATATTGTTCAAGATATTGATCTCCAATACACCCGTCTGCCTTGTAATAAGCTGTTACAAAACGAATACCACAATTATCAACAGTGCCTTCAGTGTTTGTTGTTTCAACTAACATACCTCCCATACAAAGAGCCTGTATAAATGGAGACCCCATATTTTCAAATGTTGAATAGTCCAATACTTGAATGTATTACATTCCAGTTATATTTACTAAAGATGTGTCGCCTTCAAATAATTTGGTAGAAAGTTTATATAACCCATTCAAATTGATGACCGTCAATGATGCTAAATTGGCGAATGCCCCTGTCGCAACACTTGATAGTCCACGTGGGAAAAACAGTTTTTTAATGTTGTTACAATTGGAAATGCCATTATAATACACTTCTATTAGAGAATAGCCAAATTTAATTTGGGAGACTGAAGAAGCATAGATCGATTGTTCACCTATAAGCGTAACATCTGGTATTAATACACTCACCAGATACCAAATATAAGCTAACGCTCGATCACATATAACTGTTGCCCCTTTTAAGTTGATTGTGCGGAGTTTCGAATCATAAAAACACTTAACACTAACACTGAAAAATCCATTTAAAGAATACACACTTTCAACACTTGATCCAGAAAAGGTTGCCTCACTTAAATAAACTGGTGATGTTGTGGTAAAATTAATCGATTTTATTACTGAGTTTGCAGAATACAATCTTGTTTCTGTAACAGTACATTTGGAATCAACAATATAATCCTGACATGTCGAAACCACTGATGCAATGTCTGCACTTGTTAATGTATTTGATGAACAAGTCACTTTACACCTTGTTGAAGCACCTCTCGACAAGAAAAATATGAAGATAATCAAACAAAGAAAAGATTTCATACAACTTTGTTATTTTTTAGTTTATAAATTGAATTATTATTTAATAATTATTCACCCACATTAACCCCAAAAAACTACACATATTTTTTTGTTTTTATATTAAATTACATTAGACAAAGTAAATGTAATTAAACACTTCAATCTCTATACTACAATCACTATTTTGAATTGTTTTGATTAATAAAATTATAACAATAAATATAATACCAATTACCAAATTAAAAACAATTGTTGTTGAAAAACATATTCATCTTACAAGGTTAACACAACAAAACATATTTTTTCATTATATTGATTGATTGTATATAATATAATTGAATTAATATATTGTTTATTTATTGTATTAAAACAGAATGCCTTTAAATTAGAATGTAAACTGTTTTTCAAAACTCTGTACTGGGATGCCCCGATTTTTTAGACAAATAATTTCTAAATAATTTTTCCTTTGCTTAACCCTCATTTTTTGTTCAAAACATTTACTCGTAAAAAACAAAATAACGAACTTGAATTTTTTTAATTTACTTGACAAATAAATTTTGAATTTAGTATTGTTATTACCATACCACAATTTTTGCCAAAAAAACGGAAACACAACTCTATAATTAAATGTCCATGTTTACAGAATCACCAAGTCGTGTTTTGGATAAAAATGAAAAGTACTAATGAGTAAAACAAGCACTGAGAGAAGATAAATTGGTTAAGGCTATACAATTGAAAAGTTTTTTTTAATTTTTGAAATGTTTATTTTATTTAAGACTCTTTTGATTAATAACCTTGATTGTTTAAATGTTTGTTTTATGTTATCGATAACTTTTTTAATTGTTGAAATAAACAAAAACTTATTATTAATTTAAGTGTTGTATCATTTGATGCAATAATGTCCTTCATCACATCATTAGTTTATCGTTAAATTACGTTTATCTTATGTTTATTTGATAGATAGAATTTTACTGAAGTTTAGTCACAAAATGAAACACAAACCAAATAACAAACCTAAAAAATCGGGGAAGATTGACCCAATATTTTGGTAATTTCCCGATTGTTTGTTCAATAATTGAAACTGTATTGATTTTTAAGGGTTTAAAACTGTGTAACGTTGTTGGTTTAACAAACAGGAAAATAAAAAATAAAACAAATAAAAAATAGTAAATAACGGGAAATTAGGACAAAGGGTTTATATAAATTTTGGAAACGGTACAGAGTTTTGGAAAACAGTTTAAATTACTGATTTAAAGTTTTGATATTTTCACACACAATTAATGCGAAATTTAATAGAGTCATTTGCTAAACGTTGTCTGCCGATTTTTAGGCCATTATAAATGGAAAATTCTGGGATTTTTTTTTTGAAAAACCCCAAAAACTGTTGTTTCAATATTTTTTCCATTTTTTTTTTCATTTTTACCTAATTCCCGTTTTTTTTAAAACAAAAATATTTTTTTTTGTCGAAAAGACAACGTTTATCAACTGACTCTACAATTATTTTTTAAACTTTATCTTTTAAAAAAAACTTTAGCTGTTCCATTATATATTTGTAAATATTTAAGATTTGAACGTTGGTCTTCTTGTTTGGAATTTTTTGGGATTAGTATGAGAACAAAAACTCTTCAAAATAAAAAACGCTTTTGTGGAAAATTAGAAAATAATTACAGTTGGGGAAATTAACCTTCGCCCAGCAAATAAACTTTAGCCCATCTATTTTTATTTTTATTGGGTAATATCTTGTCATTTTCTTTAAAAACACAGGTTTTAAATAAAAAAACAAAAAACAAGTATTTTGACAAAAAGAAACTTTTATATGTGTATAGTTTATTAGTTTAATATAGCAATAGCAAAATACTATTTTTGGGCCAATGTTTGTTTGATGCGCGAAGGTTTGAAAGCCCAACTGTACAACAGAGCAGTTGTACACTTTTGTTTGTGCACAATATTTCGAAAGCCGACTTTATTTTTTTATATAATCATTATTACTATATAATAATAACTTCTTTATTATAAAACACATCATTTTCAATTATTTAATATTGTAACCATTTATTTATTTTAAAAACAAAAATAATAATTTAATTATTATTTAATAACAAAAACCAAAAATATAATAATAAGTTTTTTTCAAATTATTTTTTGATTTGCCGAATTTTTATTATTTTTTTCATTCGACAAAGATTTTGTTGCTTCAACATTTTACTTTTAATATAGTAAAATTATTATTAATTATACTAATAAAACTATATTAAACCAATCCAATGAATATAATTAAATCCACAGTTTTTTTATATTTCAACGACAAAAAATAAGTTCAAAAGTTTTGACGAAAAGTTCTTTAGAAAATTCCTTTTGGTTTTTATAGTTTTTGGTTTTTAATTTCATTTTTTGAAATTTGGTTTTTCGCCTTCAACTATTT
This sequence comes from Entamoeba invadens IP1, assembly GCF_000330505.1. Classification (NCBI taxonomy): domain Eukaryota; phylum Evosea; order Mastigamoebida; family Endamoebidae; genus Entamoeba; species Entamoeba invadens. Next base: position 75,853 of record NW_004440286.1, read on the forward strand.
CCTCTCGCAAACTTTATATCACTTGAGACTTAAATGAGTGACGACGCAACCTCCTCATTTTCCGTGGGGATTCCTTACTTTTGTGGTCAAGTGTATGACCCCCTTATTCCAATTGATTCTTTTGTCTATACAATACATGGCGATCTTCTTACTCTTCTTGAAAAGGTTCAAAGCCAAACAGTTTGTTCTTGTTTTCCAAAGCAAAATCCAAATAATTCTAATTATAAGGAAGAACAGATCTACCACACTTTAAACTGTATTTTAAAAAACCCGATTAATTGCGATTATTTAAAGCCGGAGGTGTTACTATTAATCATTCACCGCTTGAAAGACGGTGTTTCCGATCGAACGGCATTTCATATGATCGATGTGTTATGTCGCAAAATATCGTCTTATTTTGACAATGACCTTTTCGAGAGTTTTTTGTCCCTTTACTCCTCCATTTCTTCGACTCGTGCTCTTCAACTAACTCAATCCATTTCAACCACTTTATTGAAGAGAAACAACCCAAGAATTTACTACGAATTTACAGGCTTTAACACATACATTTCTACCGTCCTTTCTATACACCACTTTCCAGAGACCTCTGCCGTCTACCACACCAAATTCAAAATGACTAAATACGTCCAACATACAACTCCAATTGTGTTTTCGTTCTGTTCCAATTCTTTTGGTATCAAATTACTCATCAGCTCCAGTTCAAAATTAATCATCGAGACCGACGTCCCACTGACTAAAACAGACACCTCTCCCTCCCCAAGATCTTCACTCTTCTCTCCAAAGAGCCGAACATCATTCAAAGAGAAAGTTGCGCAACAAAACTACTCAATGGCTATGATGAAGAAAATTGAAACCGATATTAAAGTTCTCCCAGACACGTGGCACTCTATTTTTATAATTCACACAAACGACAATGCGCTGCAGTTTGTCTGTAACGAGAAGACTTCAGAGAAGTTCTTCTTACCATATCCAAGTATTCACGACGACTCGGTCTTCTTGCTACAAATTGCTGGAAGCTCGGACGAAGTTGGGAAGAACTTCATTGGGGACGTCACAGGGTTTCAACTCTTCTTTAATTCCTCGAGTGTTTCTGAAGTCAATAAATTGCAGCTGAATGAAGTCGTGTTTGACAATGAGACGGAGAAGTGTCTTGCTTTACAGGTTTCACCTCTCCGATCGATGATGATTGGCGATCGCGCCTTTTTTAAGAAAGTCACGAGTGTCGTCAATCAAGCAATAAACAGTAACAAGGTGTCGGTCTGTTCGTATTCAGTATCGTCGAATTTCAGTCCGATTTTTGCGATCTCGAATTTGCGGATCGATGACATGGTACTTCGAGTCGGCGGGTTGGTCCAATTTTTTTCGATCTTAAATTTCGGCTTTGATTCGGACAAATATAACCAACTGAATACGCCCGCCCTCTTCCAGTTATTGTCGTCGATCTTCAAACAGAACGACCAGCTCCGTAGTCAGTGTGAAGAGATGCGATTTTATAATATTATATTACAATACATCTTAAGTGTCCAAAACAAAGACATGGGATGTGCAATAGACTTCATTTCAATATGTGTGAGACTGTTCACTAACAATTTGAATGAAGACTTAAAGAAGGTAGCTATACGATACATGTTTGACGTTGATAACTGGATTGGGTCAAAAGACTGCTTGTACTACCCCGATATCTTATCAAAAATGATCCCACCTACTACTTGTTTAACAAATGACGTTTTTAAGTACATCACATACGAACAAATGGTCACATATATTATTGCAAATGCAGAGTCAATGGCTTGTACAGACAAGTCCATCTGGCTTGGGATCAAGTGTCGCTTTATACAGTTTTGCGTCGACCTGGTGATCCGTTCCGATATCAAGAAATTTGTGGAGATCTGCATAACAATTCTCCAGACGAATGAAAACACGCCAATCACTATTTTACTGCTCTTTGCTCTTCTGTGTATTCTCTGCAACACAACACAACCACCACAAAGTCTGAAAACCTGCACACAACTTTTCATACACTTTTTGAACTCAAATGTCATCGAGGTTTTCATCTTTTCGTTGAAAATACTTTTCATCTTGTGTGGAGAGTCAGAGCAAGTGATTTCAATTGCAAGGGACGTGTTTCCTAAGACGAATTTATCACTCGAAGTCTTCGAGGCTGTTATAGAATGCTCGACGGGGATCATTAAGAGTGAGTTGTCTCAGGGCATCCGTCTTGAGAATGTCACACTAATGAAATACTCCACACTCTTTGTTGAGTATTTCTTCATAACTCTCAACGGAATAATGGAAAGTACAACAAAAGAAGAATTGACTCCAATTTTACTGAAAGATGTCTCGACTTGTGACTTGGATCACCCGGTCTTCATGGCGCTGTCGAAATATGTTGGATGGGAACAACCATTGTTTCTGCTTGTAGAGTTCTTCTATAACAAGCAAATGGACACAGAGAAGAATATGGTGATCAAAATAATAGTCAAAATCCTCATTAACTCGTTTAAAGTGTATAACACAGTGTATATCACCACTCTTGTGATTAAGATGGAACAACTCTTTCCGAAGTGGAAAGACGCGTATCACATCGTGTTCTCCTTTTTCAGTGAATTTTTGAAACACAAGCCGTTTGAGTTGACTGAGAAAGGTATTTTGATATTAGAGTGTGGGATGTTCATATCACAAATAACGTGTGGGATGTGTAATTATGGGAAAATGGCTAACACCTTCTTCTTTGAAGAACAATTTGCACTCATTTCCAGCTTCTTTGAAGGACTCAAAAAGGACGACTTGGTGGGGGAATTTGTCACTGCGAAGAATCGAAATGACAATTTGTATCCGATGTATTACTCCTTCTTCATTAATTTAATACTGTCACACCTCAGGGCACTGTCATTCAAGAACGTTACAGATGTCAAAAAGTACACAAATATGTTCGACCTTTTATGTGCGATTTTCAAGCTAGTTCCTCCTAAGAGAAACAACGTCTTCTTTATAGACTGGTTTGTCTTCTACTCCACTACATTTCTTAATACCTTAACTCTCCCCCAAGTCGATAAGGATGTGTTGAAGTTGATTCAACTTAACATGTTCTCTGCAATTAAAAATTTTGAAGTTCAGAATGAAACCCTCTTTGAATCGGCTCTTAACCTTCGCCAACAGTTACTTGGAGAAATTCCACTTGATTTCTCCACAATTGATTCTGTCGACAAATTTACTGATATTTTGAATGAGGCGTACCACACAATCACTTCAATGATTGGCGTGGAAAGAATGGTCTTTGATAATTACAACACTAAGACCGTCGAATTTAAACGAGTGACGCAGACTAAAATTCCGCCAAAGGTCATCGACAACACGCCAATCGATGTCACGCGACTGTATAACGACATTTTGGCATTCAAAGAGAAGGAATACCACCGCTTTAAGAAAATTCAGAACCGATTTAGTAAGCCGCGGAATTTGCCATGTAAGGCGTTCTATTTGAAAGGGTTTAATAATCCGCTGAAGCCAATTTTCTTAGTCAAAAGTGCAGACATCTCTGATGTTGTCAGTTTGAACGACAAATTCTGCGTCGAGTTTGATTTAGTCAAAGACATCACGTTGCCACTGAATGCCGAATTGTCGACGGGGTGCATCGTAGTCTTCATTGATGAATACCAGCAGGGCACCTTCTTTTTACACCATAACAGAATTAACATCAAAACCAAGACCAAGTGGATAGAACAAGAGTTATCTGAAATAGTCTGTATAGTCTTGAGGAAGTTCAGAGAGACTGAAAGTGCATGTGAACTCTTCACAACTGACAATAAGCCCCTTTTCATAGCTTTTTCTTCACAACAGATCTGTCAGAACATTTGTAAGACGCTGACTCAATTGTCCCTCGACTTAAAGGTCTCATTGTCTTTAGTCAACTCGTCCTCTAAAATTTTTGCGTCTGAAAATTATATGAAGGACTGGGTCGACGCAAAAATATCGACGTTTGAGTACCTCTGCATCTTAAATTTCTTTGCAGGAAGAAGCTTTGTTGATATCTCACAGTATTACATCTTCCCATGGGTCACATTCTCATTCAACAAATCATTCAATTACGTCTATAACAACACCGATGTGATGAGAAACTTCTCAGAACCAATGTGCGCGTTATATGAGGACTTCCACGACAAGAATTTCTATAAATACGGCCCGTTGCCTGCCACGGCCGTCCCACTCTATTTGTCGCAACTCCAACCGTTTGGGGTGTTACAGTCGATATTTAATGCAAATCTGATGTCTACAAATAACTTATACACGGAGAACAGTACACTCAATTTCGACTATAAGAACATCCACTACTCTCCTCTTAATAACATCAATGATATCTCGAAACCTAGATTCTGCTTTGAAGCTATCCCGGAGTTCTATTCTTGTTCTCCACTGTTTACTAATGAAAAGAATGACACAGAGAAGATCAAATTTAACACTGAATTCGCTAAGAACCAAAAGCAGTTTGTGCTGTTCCACCGCATGTTGTTAGAGTCTCCCGCGGTGTCTAAGAAGATCAACGAGTGGTTCGACTTGATCTTTGGGAAGAAAATGAAGGACAAGACATACCCAGAAAATGCATGTAAAAATACACCACGGAAGATGTCACAGCTCGTCGGGGTCTCCCCACAAATGTTATTCAAAACGCACCCAAAACGGAAGTTGTCATTTGACTACACGATCCTTGTCGAGGAAATGCAGAAGGAAAATCGCGTGTTGAAGGACTTAAAGAGGAATTTGGAGTACGAGAACATCGTAGAAAACGCGAACGACATCTGTGTGATGAATTCCTCAATCACATGTGTGACGAAGGACACTCTAAGCACATTCTCCTTGAAAACTAAGAAACTCCGAAAGTGTGTGAGCGACCCCTGCACACTCCAAGACGTTCGAAAAATGTACTTCACTGATGACGACGACGAAATTGGTGTCTTAGTGTATTCCATTGGATGTCAAAATGTTATTGTGTATTACAGAGACCTTAAAATAGAACTGCACACAACAACAGGTAATATTATGAGTCTTGACATGAAGGAACTTTCGGACGCTATGACGTACCAAGTCGTTGTCGGGACATTCAGTGGCATTCTAGAAGTCTTTACTTTAAAGATCGACCGTGACACAAAGACTCTCAAGACGACAAAAAACAGTGAAATTCTGGTTTCTCCGCATCCCATCACTAAATTGGTCTACGTCCCCACACAGAATTTTGTCGCAGTCAAAAGTGGAGAGCAGATTTCAGTGGTTTCGACAGTCACTAAAAAAGTGTTGCAACAACATGATGAGAAGGAAGTGCTCTATATCAGTGCGTCGGGAAATGGAAATATCTATTACATCAAACACGAGTCGGACTCCCTCTTCTGCGTCTTCTCTGATATCAATGGAGTTATCACCGACAAAGTTCCCATCAGAGAAAGTGTTGTCTCCCTTGACTGTGTGTCATGTTCCCTTATCGATTACGTCTTGGTCGCTACACTCGACAAAGTCTTGATCTTCTTCAACACATACGCCTCTCCTATTCTGTTACATACTATCACTTTTGGTATGTCGTACCCAAAAATAAAAATAAAAGCAATCGTCACTCAACCAGCAAGCGTCTCAACTTCTCTTGTTGAAAATTGGTTCTTCTATGTCAAAGGAGTTTATCAAGACAATTCAGTGTTACTCCGCTGCTACACTTTAGATGATGTTAAATTGGTCGCTCTGTAATTAAATATATTCTATTATTTTATTATAATTCATAGCATCACTTATTATACTAGTAATTATACTTGTAATATTATACTATAACTATATAGTCCAGTATTTACTCTTTTACTACCTTATAGTAATAAATATTAATAATAAGTAATATTATAATATATAATAAATAATATAATTAATTATAGTAATAATTATATTATTATAATTATAATTAATACTATATTAAATACTATAATAAATAATATTAAAATAATATTAAAATAATACTTATCAACAAATTAACTATACACGAATAGTAAATTAATTATTAAAACACAATGTTTTACAACATGGATTCAACCGTCTCGGATTTTTCACTTTTCACCTTCTCGAAGACCAATTCGCTCTTTTCACTTTTCACCTCCACGTTCTCCGTCTTTATAGAATAGTCGACAAGAGTGTTTTGTTCGTTACTAATAGAAGGGGTGTAAGTATATTCTGGAGCTTTTGGTTGCACTCCTTTCATGAGTTGTTGGTCGATTTCGTTCTTTGATAAATGGATCCACTCTTTATTGTCGCCATAAGTCTTTACGTTCTCATAGAACTTGACCCCTTCATCGATTAAACTCTTCTTGTCCCAAGTCTTCTGGAGTTCGATTTTCTCCAAAGTTCTTCGCTCGGGGATATAATCCTTTTTGGGCTTCTTCTTCACTTCTTCGTCGAAGACTAGTCCAAAGAAGTATTTTAAGACGTCAAGAATCAAGTTGTCGACCGTCGTCGAGATGATGGTACGCTTCTCGCGCTTCTTGTCGGCATTTTTTGGGAAGTCGAAGAGTTCGACCTTCTTCTCGATCTCCGTCCGACTCACCAAGACCTTCTCGTCGTATGTGATCTCAACAATTTTGAGCTTTTGGTTCTTCCCTTTCTTCTGAAGTTTTGTTAGTGTGATTGCACATCCTAAGTAATAACATAACATCAATAAAAACCCCTCATTGCCATAATCATTCCTATTCGCATTCACTCGATTGTTCCGCTTCCGCTCTTTGGCTTGGACGGTACTCTTCTTCGTTCGATGCACCCGTTTACTATCAGATTCATCCTCTACATCTGAATCGGAAAGATCTTCGTCAACATAGAACGGCTCATCTGTGTCGCGGAAATACACTTTGGTATCCGAAGACACAGGATTGATTATTAGGAGGCCAGAGCCAACACCCATGAAGTGCGTTTTATAATTGAAACGGCTTTTTATTGTGAAGAATTTTCGAAACACATCGAAATCATATTTTTTAATTTAAATATAATTTTTATATGGTTTCTATGGTTCGATTGAATTGTGAAATGAAAAAATGAACAGAAGAATTGTTCTGTGTATTTTTTTTTAACAAAAATTTTGAGAGTGAAAAAATGGATTGCCGATCGAAAGTTTTTTGGATGATTTTTTGTGAGTGAAAAAAGCAGTTTTGAGTTTTTATTTCCCAAAAGTTTGTTATTATTTTTTTACATTTATTTTATTAACAACAATTGTTATAATAATAGTTTTGATATAGTATTTTTCAAATATTAATTATTTTTTGATATGAAAAAACAAAAGGGATGTTAAAAAAAGTAATCTCAATTGAAACTGATTGAATAAAGCAAAAAGAAAAATGAGTTGATTATTGTCCGATTTTTCTATTACAAAATTACTTTTTTATAATTTGTCACTTTTTTTATTTAATTTCTTTTTTTCCTGAAAACTTACGTGTAAACATGCTTATATAAAAACATTTGTCTCATTTAGAAACAAACAAGAGCCATTTTTATTTTATTTTTATTGTTTTAATACTATTTTTAAGTAAAATAATATAATTGGCTTAAGTTCCCGTTTATTTAAGTTAAATACATTGTGTTATTAATTGTAATTATACAAAACTTATATTCTGTCTTCTAAGAAACTTCTTTTTAAATCTTTTTATTCTTCAAACAAAACTTCTGTCATTTTTAACGGAATTTTTTAAATGTTTTATTTGAGTTTTTTTTGCACGTTTTGATAAATATTTTTTAACTAAAAATATAATAAAATTACATTTTGAATTTTATAATGAAAAAAAAATATCGGATTAATAAATAAAATAAACTTTTGACTTTTTAACCACATTCCGATATATAATCCCCTGTTGATCGCTTATTTAAATTTTACGAGTTATGATATTAACGAAAAAAAAAGTGTTTTACTACATACATGACTTATCCATAGTTTTAACATAGTAAATTAAATAATACTAATAAATATTAGAACCAATAAAAAAATTATTACAAATTGTTATTAAATTTTTGTTTTAATACAACACAATAGTAATTTAAACTATAAATTGTAATATACACAATTAAACAATTGTTAAACTTATCAAAAATATTATTAACACAACAATTTAATTCGATAAAACTTTTGATAACAAACATAACAACACAATATAATACCAAAAACCAATTCAAATAAAACAAATAACTATTTAATTAATATTTACCGGATTCAGAAAAGGGAATCTTTTGAGTCTGTTAAAGTCGATATTAGTTGAAGGCAAAACGAAAAGTGATGTGATAGTTTTTGGGATGAAATCGAAATTGATTTTCGCCGTTGAGTTAATTTTGACTGACTTAACTCCTTCGAGTTGATTTAAATTTAAAATGAGTGGTTGACATCCCTCGAAGATTAATTGTTGAATATTTGGATTTAAACTCAAAGAAATGTTAAAACATTTTGACACCAAAAGTGTTTCAATTTTCCTCAGACTTTTGAAGTCCAACTTACAATTATCAAAACACCCAATTTTGAGGTGATTCAAGTGAATGGGGTACTTCTTAAACGTTGTTTGGAGTATATAGAGACTATGTATTCCCCCAAATCGTTCCAAATCGATCTTTTTAGACTCATTTGATCTTCCCGAGACACTTAAAGTATCCAATAAAGTCGATCCGCTCAAGTCATTAATATGTTTAATGATGTGTTCGTCGCAATTGAAGACTTCCAATTTCTTCAATGAACTTGGGTAGAACGCTTTGAATCCGTTTTGTGCCATTCGGCACCTTTCCAGTGACAAATAAGAAATAGTTGTGAACGGGGAGATGTTACTAGAAAATTGAATCGTGTCGAGTCTCAGTCGTTTCAAATTGATCAAAGCGCTGAGTATATCCGTCGAACACTTTTTCAGCGACAACTCCGTGAGTGAGGCACAAACGTCTTTAGTCAGACACAGTGCCAACTTCGTCACAAAATTAGGGTTGAAGACTTTCTTCTCTTTAGCAACTAAACATAACTTGCCGAGACTTGTCGTGTTATTAGAAGGGACGGGGAAGACCACTGTAGTCTTGTGGACGTTATCGTAGACAATTTTAAGTTCATTCAACTGTGTGCAGTCGCTCAAATTCACATTGACGTTCCCAGTGTCCGTCTCCGTGCAGTTGACTGACATCCCAATGGTGTAGTTTCTCTTGTTTAATATGTACAACGCGTTCGATGTGATTTCTTGCGAAGGGACAAAGGAGATGTCGTTCTTGTGTAACACGACAATTCTGAAGTCCAATTTGGGGTGCCAAGTCGTCGTCGCAAGTGTCGCAAACGACGCGAGTCTGTCCACGACATCTTGTGGTGTTGTCTCTGGGATTTCCAATATGATGTGATCGACAAACTCATACTTCTCAAGGACATACAGTTCTTGGCAACACGAGTGTTGTTTAATATGCAACAAGTCCAGCTTTTGTAATTTGTTTGGAAAGTGGAGGGCAAACGAGCACATCTCAAGGCACACCTTCTTCAATTTAGGAAACGTCGAAAAGTCGACTTTATCAGAAAAGACTCTGCCATTGACTTCGACGATCTTATTCTTAAACGGAAAGAGGCGATACATCTCTTCGGGCATATCAAGTAGAATGATGTTCTCTATGGGGTCCAGTAAGTAACTATACTCTTCTAGTTCACTAATAGTTCCTTGGATGGTTTGAATATGAGGGAATAACGCAAACGTTAACTTTGTTAGTCGTGAGTTAAATGTGTCGCCAAGGCCCGATTTCCGTTTTAAAGGGGGGTTGACACGGAGATAATTACAGACGTCAGCACACTTCCGATTGACTAGAATGAACGTACAGACGGTTTCTACACTATCCATAAAAAGCATGACGTTGGCTAAATAGTTCTTTTCGAGTGTTGAAGGTTGAATATTCATTGGTCTTAGTATTAAATTTCTTTATTGAGTTGATACCCAACAAAAGTCTTTGGAATTAATTCAAATCCAATACATACGAATCGATTGTTCGATTAATAGTTGGTGTATAGTGTCCATCTTAGTATAGTTTTGGTGTAGTTTTGTTATCATTATTTATACTATAATTAAATTGTTTGAACAAAATCAATTTTTGGCTCTCAAATAGTTTTCATGTTTTTTATTGATTGATACCAAAAATGCATTTGTATCGGATTTTTATTAAGTAATAGTGCATTTTTGAGAATAGTTTAGTAATCTATGTTATTAATTTAAATTCATTCATGTTATTTTTAAACAAGTTTACTCATGTTGATATAAATATTTTAATAACTCTATTTTATGGATATTTTTATTATAACAACTAGTTTAATTATGTGTTTGATCCAACCAACTAAAATCTCATATTTTAATATCATATTTTAATAAAATTTAATTATTTCCGTTTGTTGAAATTTAAAATAAAATATATCGATAATTACATTTGATTTTTAGAATAGTTTTTTCTTATTAAAGAAGTATTTAAAATGTTAAAATATTTATTATTATAAAATTTAATTTTTAATATTTATTATAATTAAAAAATTAAAAACAATTGAGTATTATATTAAATCACTACAAATAATTATACAATTATAATTAAAATAATAATAACTATAATATTTTAATATAATTTTCATATTAAAACTATAATTTAGTAGTTTTTAAGCATTTTATTTTTCTAATGTTTACTAACATTTTTAAAAATAATAGTAAGCATTTGTGGTCTAAGGGCAGAATTCCACCCTTCCAAGGTGGAGATCCGGGTTCGAGTCCCGGCAAATGCACTTTTGATAAACTATACAAATAAAAAAATTTTATTTAAAACGCCCAAATTTGTATCTAGTTTTTACATAGTTTTATTTTAATAAAATTATTTTTTTTTCATTATTAATATTTAACTAACCAATTAATTATGTTTAGTAATAAAATACATATAATGATTTAATATAATTATTTAAACTATTTTATATTTATTGAACTATAACCAAAATATAAATGCTTATAAAGATTCAAAGATGGCATGCTACAATGAAAACAAAGGCTATTTTAATCCCAACTTTCTCAGTTTAGTATTCATTTTTCTTTTTGAAAAGCACAATCAAGCTTTCAACCTGTTTTTCAAACCAACGTATTGAAAAACCGGAGACTTGCCAAGTGTGCCACAACTCGATTAGATCTTAAAAAACATTTTCAAAAACTACAACAACAATAGCCAACCAAACAAACAAGTAAAGCATTTTTAAATGCCTTTTTAAATAAATTTAATATGATTCCAATAAATAATGGAATAAAATTATGAAGTAGGTTATACACAGTTAAAATGAAAAGTGTTACAAGCTCAACTGTTATCATAAATATATCAATTGGTTCAAGTTGATTGTTAACTCTGCTCTACTTATTTAAAATATATTTTTTAAATAACTATATATAAAAATACTACTAATTGTATTTAATTATAATTACTTAGAACCTTTCTATCACCAAGTTGACACAAAAGACCGGGTAAAAACGAAGTTAAAAAACAACATCAAATATCTATTAAAAATTATCAAAATCAAGAAACACGTTGTAAACTGTTCGAAACTATAGAAATGGGGTGTAAAACACATTATTTCTAAACTATAAAACTTTTTAGTAAATTGGCACAATTTGCTCTGGTGTAATTGAATTAAAATATCTATAAATATGTTAACGAGTATTAATAAATTAATTACAAACTTCCAAGTATTGTTTTTATATGAAATAATAAAAGTATTTACTCTCTAAATGCCGAATTAAACACCACCCCTTGTTCTTATAATAAAATAACCGTCCATATAGAAACGGAAATTTTACACTAAAAAAACAGGATGAAGCATAATGTATGATCACTAGTTAATTATTAATTTAATTATAGTTAAAATAACTAGACAAGTCTGCTATTGCCAACGAAAAATAATTAAGCCTTGAAGGTAAAAACTGAACCAATAACGTAGAAAAAGATGAAAAATAGAGCGAACTGTAAAAAATTAAATAAGTTCAAGACGAGAACATTTAATAATAGAAAGGAACACCCAGTTTTCCCCAAATAATTGGCCTATCGTGGGTGTGTGCAAATTGCGCTTTAAACACGCCGAAGCGCAAAAATGCAAATAAGTCGCACTGTTATTCATGCCACGTGTGTGCATCAAAATGTGAAACTTTTAATAGCAAAAACCAAAATAGCAAATGTAGCCAAATGGCCGATGGCGAAAAACAAAAATGTATTTAGGCCAAAATCATCGGAGCAAGTGTGAAATCTTGCGGGAAGCAAGTGTTCTTGGTAATTAACGGTTGTTTTTAATATAGAAACTATAACAAAAAAAGAAACGATGAAATGGAAATAAAACAAGAGGGGAAGATTTGTTTCCTGGTGATGCGTTGGCGACAAATATCTTTTTTTGGTATTGGCATTTTTCAATCAATTAAAAAGAACCAATTATAAGAGCAGAACTGTAAAAAAACGGGTTCTTATGAAGTTTAACTCTTTATTTTCGAGTTTGTTGGCATTTAAGACTAACTAAGCGCATCCCAATGAATCAATAATAGTTATAATCGGCGCTCAAATCAGGAGATATAAATAACAAGCCAACCACCGCTCGCTCTAAAAACTGGCCAATGAAATCCGTCTCAAAAATAGTCCATACAAAATATGATGTTACACGGCATTTTGCCTTAACTGAAACTTATTCGTACGTCCCCGATATTTTCGACCCAGATCCAGTGACAAGTCTGTAACTGTGCTTAACCAGAAAAACTGCTGGATTTCTGCAAATACACTCAAATGAAGAGCACAGAGCGCAGCTATAAAAATAGACCAAGTTTACAAAACCAAATATAATTTCAGTTAGTTTGTGAAACAAAATCGTGTGATATTTAAGTTCCTTGCAGCCACTGGTATTCACCAAATGCAACTTGCCCGCCCTCTCCGCCTCATTCCATTGCTCTCAGAGTCCCTTGTGAGTTCGCCCCTCCCCAAAGAAAAGGAGACGGAGAGTTTAGACACAAAGAGAGGAAGTTCGGTCAATGCACAGAAAGAGCGTCAGTTCAAGAATCAACAGGCGTATCAAGAGAGTTATTTATTAGCCCTTTTGAACCAATTTTTCTCAATCACTTTAGAACGCCCAGGAAAGCAATCGAAGATGACATCGTCCATGCCAATAGTCCTCTCTTTGGAGCTCAATGGCGACAATTACGATATCAAAGCAATGGCAGAGAAGCAGTGCGACTTGATTCAAAAGGAAGAAGTCAGGAATGGAGTGTCCGAAAAGACCGTCTCGCGACGGTATAAGAAGAACGTGACCGCTTTCATGCAGACGTACTTGTTCGACTTCTGCGAACAACTTGGCTTTGTCTTCGACTCAAAAAGATCAAAACAGTCAAATAAGACCCTCCAAGTCGAACGAATCGAGAACGTCTATTTCAACGGAAACCTCGTCGCGACGAAAGATGAAGTGTTGGAAAAGGGAAGGAGCATCTCACAATTCTTATTCGAAAGAGTCGATGGGAAGAAAAAACGAAGGGTCGTCCTCCCTGTTAATTGTGACGAACTCAAAAACTTCACACATGTCAACTACGTCTCAGAGTCGGAAAGCCTCTCGAAAGTCTTCTTGTAAATTATTCACGTTCTTTTTCGTTGGTTTTTTTACACGGGCAACTCATATGTTTTTCTATATTCATTGACATACACTTTTGTATTATACCCGATCGGTGGCTTTGTGACTCACTCATTGAATTACTTGTATCGGAAATTTGTGTGTTTTTGGCGCGTTTTTGTCGCTTAAAAATGGCCGATTTAGTCAATAAATGTATTCATCATCGAAGGAAAAGATACGCAAAAAATGGGAAAAGATGTTGTTGTAGTGCGAACATTTTTTGTCGCTCCGTAAAAATGGAAATTTGTCAAGTTAAAAACCGACATTTGATTATTTACTTGTTGTTTTAATGCAAGTCTGTTTTTGCCATTGTCTTGTTTTACATCCCCCATTTTCCCATTTGAATACTTTCCCACAATGTAAATTTGATTATTTATTCGAAACTGAAAAAGAGACTTCTTGTAAAATATTACACTTTTACTTACACAATAAAGGCATTTAATGTGGTTTGGTGAGTTTTTAATAACAAAAAATTGTTGTAAAGATATTTTCATAGTAAATACAACAAAGCAAGTCTAAGTGGTAAAACAAAAATTGAAAAACAAACCAATTTATTCGCCATTTTGATTTTTGTGACGCTTAAAATAGAAAATGGTTTTTTTTGGTGGAGATCAACAAGTGTAAATATTGCCTAAGTATTACCAATTCATTGTATTTAGCACATTTCCTTATCAACTTTATACATGTGGTATCATAAAAAACCGTATTAACTTCATTTGTCATATGTTTTTGCAGACTTTTCTTCTCGACTCCATTTGTGTTTTGCTATTTGTAATCAAAAAAAGCTTTGTCTTTATATAGTTACTTATAATATCAGTTACTATACTTACTTCTATTATTTTTTGTCAAAATGATAGATAAATTGTTTTATTTTTAAACAATTTAAAAATAATAAAACATTTTTTAAAACAAAATTAAAAATAAAAAAATAATAACGTTTTCTAAAACATTAAAAAAAAATAAAACATTTTCTAAAACATTTTTTTAAACATTTTTTTAAACATTCGTAAACACTGATAAGCACTAAGGTGGTATACGTCCCTTTTCCATTAAATATCTTCCTATTTTCTTCATTTGAGTAACTAACCCGTCTGATTCGTAGTACGTTTGAGCAACAGTGACATACGCCAATTGCCTTAAAGCCGAACACAAAACAAATTTGAAGACATACGCCCCACCTCCAATTAGAGTCAAAAATGACCAACTCCATGTCTCACTCGGTATCGTCTTTAAAGAAAATGATATAAACAAAACGGTGAGTGGCACCACAGGTATTCCGAGTCTTCGATACGAGACCGTTGAACTATCCAGTGATGGTATTTTGAATGGTGCCTATCAATGATATTTTAATTATAATTATATACTTAAATAAACTATATATATAAAATTTGTTTTTATACTCTGATGTTGAGAACAAACTTCACTTGTCGATATCAAGTCGTTCAGTAACACAAACCGCGACTTCTCGTAGACACTCACAGGCACTTTATTGAATTTGCATATGAACATATGTTTAATGCAGTCGACGATGACTTCTGCGACCAAAATTGATAACAAAGAATAGACCATTGCCATCACCAGTTGTGGGTTACTCACTAAGTCCCAGTCGTAGCTCCCGAAGTTCGTCAAACACAATAAAATGATGAACGTGAAGATTTCAAAGATTTCGACGATATCGGCACACACAATTTGAAAGACATTTTCAGGAAACATCCTCTTCCACACCGGAGATTTGATCTCAACAATATTGTTCGATACTAATAATGTTAAGAGAGCATATCCAGATGAGTTAATAGACACATTGAGCGCCATGATATGAAAGAATAACGTCAGTGTATGTGTCAGAGTCAGTCCAAATGTCATCAAAGAGAAGATGAAAACGTCACAGACCTTCTTTTGTTGCACAGAGAGTAACAGCGAGTTGTGTACATCGAGCGTGAATGCCGACAAGAGTCGATTAAACATTTCCAGTGCATTATAAAGGGCATATAACTTTAACACTGACTCCGCTCGTATGTAGTGATACACCTTTCCTATGTCTATCAGACTCACTATCCCCACACACATCAATGTCACAGTATACATAATACAGTCATACACACGCTTATAATGAACTATCTCCCCCTTAGTAAATAACACTCTCCATATATAACACACTATTCTCGTCGGCGTGAATAACAAGAATGATGTGAATGTGTCAATCGATATCAGCAACCCCACAAAGATCGTCTGTCTGTTATTGTGTATGCCGTGTATAATAAAAATATTAGAAAAGTCTAGTAATACTATTAAATACTATATTAATACTATTAATATAGTATTATGTAACAAACCAATTCTAAATAAAAAGGAGTCGTTACAAAACTCTTCACTGAGTCGGGGATCGTATTGTCATTCGTGAGTTGCTGAGTTAAGTTGATCGACTGTGACAGTGTTGTTGAGACTCGTGTCGGAATAGGTGATTGAATTTCAACGTCGAGGCCAACCAAATCACTCAGAACTATCTTTTTAATATTGTCACGGACATCCACAGTTTGAGTGGCTGTTTTTAGTACATTTGTGGGCGCTGGAGGATTCGGAGTACTCATGATTTATACAGTTCTTCGGTTTGTGTCTTGGAAGTAATTAACATTTGTTTTTTAGTATAGAATACAAAATGAGAATGACAAATATTATAATTTATTTATAATTTATTTATAACTAGTT
Organism: Entamoeba invadens IP1; assembly: GCF_000330505.1. Classification (NCBI taxonomy): domain Eukaryota; phylum Evosea; order Mastigamoebida; family Endamoebidae; genus Entamoeba; species Entamoeba invadens. The sequence goes on from NW_004440286.1 coordinate 92,219, forward strand.
ATAACATATTAACAAAATAAAAATATCGTTAATTAAAAAATAATGTTAATTAACAATTACGCTCATTAATTAAAAAAACTATTTATTATTATTATTAATAAAAAAATCAAAAATTATAATATATTTTATTATATATTTCTAACAAACAAATTTGGTAACAAAATAATTAAAATGCCCAACTAAAAAATAAAACACTAAAATTACATCAAAAATTCATATAACAAAAAAATCTAACGCAAAAATTATAAAATGGTCAATTGAGTCGAACAGTGCGAAAACCCTATTAATTTCTGTTCCTCTTACTTTCTATCACATCGAACGAATGCAACATCACACAGGGACAAAGCTGTATATGTGGGACTTTTGCCAATGTGATCCCAAGAAGTGTTCTGGTCGCAAATTAGTCCGTCAAAAGTTAGTGAAGACGCTTCCGGTGACCTCAGCGTTTCATGGGATATGTTTAACCCCCGACTCTTCTGCCACCCTCTTTCTCCCGAGTGATGTCGAGCTGATTAAAAAAGCTGGTCTAGCTGTGATCGATTGTTCTTGGAATGAGTATTCTGCCGGTCGTGGTGTCGATGAAGTGAAACGCTTGAAGTATCGGAACGGCCGTTTTCTACCTTTTTTGATGGCCGGAAACCCTATTAACTTTGGGCGGCCCTTCAAATTGAATTGTGCCGAGGCCTTAGCTGGTGCTTTAGCTATCTGTGGGTTAGAAGACGATGCAAAGAGTGTGATGGAAGTATTTACATGGGGCCAGACCTTTTTAGATATCAACAAGAAGGTGATCGATGAGTATAAAGAGTGTACAACCCTAGAAGAGGTCTTAGCCGTTCAAAAGGCGTATTCGGAAAATGGCGAAGACGAAAAAGAAAGAAAAGAGAAAGAACGACAAAAGATGTTTGACATCCCAGATAGTGACGACGATGAGTTGGAAGGCTTCTATAACCCAAATCGAAATGTAGATGACGAAGAAAGTGGGGACGATGATGATGATTCAAATTAATATTAACGAGCTGTTTTTAATTTCCGTCATGGGTCTTCGGCGTGTTCTTCATGGTCAAATAATTAACGAGCTGTTGCTGTTATTTCTTTATGAAAAAACAACGAAAATAAAAAATAAACTCGTTAATTATCGACACGTATACCCACCTATTTCAACAAGCGAAGAAGTTAAACCGTTTTCCATTCAATTTAAATTACTCGAGTAATTTAAAATCAGCGGATTTTGACCTTCCCCAAAACATCGCATTAATATGAGGCCGTTGAAAAGCATTCTTTGGCTCTTTTAAAGGCTTTATTCTCACTAAAGGGATTTGACTGACTTGTTGGGAAAATTGAGAGAACTGAAGAGCTAAGTGATGAACGACTCGGAGCTTCCTTAATTCAGCTAAGTCATATTCTTCGTTTAATAGAAGTTGACAGTAATCAATCCAATCGATCACTGTGACTGTATTTTCATATAATAAAAGATCAGAGACGGCGCGGATGAATGGGGATATCTGTTTGATATGACTTAAAAGGCGCTTGAGTAACTCTAATGGACACAAGAAGCACTCAAAGGTGATACACACATAGTTCATCACGACGTAAGCAAATTCCCTCTTTAAAAGGATGTCGGCGTCAGTGGAAATTACAACGGATTTGAGTGTATTGACGTCCTCAGAAAGTCCGTCTAAGACTCGCAATCTGGACATGAAGTCTTTTTCTTCATAAAAAAAGACTCCACACGTCCAGTTTTCGATATTTTTCTCATTGTTGAGTGTAAAATTTAACACAAAAAGTTCTAAGAGCCACTCAATGTGTTTTGTGAAAATCACGTTTTTGTTCCGATAAAGTAAATCTTCTTCTGTTCTTATCCGTTGCGGGATATTCATCGAAAACGATGAGGGGTAATTGCGAAAATATTGTACTATAGAATTGGTTGTATCATACCATAAGAGATATACTATAGTATATAGTAAATTATAATACTCTCTTTGACTCTTGATTGTTACTATCCGTTCACTTATTGTTTGTAATAACGATGGAGGACAGAGCCCTTGATTCACTAGAAGTGTCGTTTTTAATTCGTTCAAGTACTTGTCCTCGACGTCTCTATCATTCTGACTACACTTTTTCATCAATTTCATTTCCTCCTTTGCTATCCGCGAACTGTTCAACATATTTTGAGCACGTTTTATAAGATCCTTCATGGCTCTCTATTGGTTGAGATTATATATTCTTTTGCATCAAAAAAAAACACTTTTTGAATTTGTTATTTCCATTTGGACGATTTTACAACTTTTTTGACCTCATTCCCTTATTAAAAAATTTTAACATCAATTTCTTGTGTTGTATTCATCGTGGTTGGACAAATATATAATTTAATCAATTATCAATTATAATTTTTACTAAAGATAATAGTTTTCATAAAGTCTTTGTCCATTTCTGAATTGAAATTCAATATAAATTTGACAAATCACCAAATCGCTCAAATATTTTTTTTTCATCAAAAATGCGTTGAAAAAAAATTAAAAATGAAAAAAACATTTTGAATAACATTAATTAAAATTTAGTCTTTCTTAACTCTCTCCTGTTTTTCTCCTCTAAAATACGGTTCAACGACATCTCTCCAATTCTGACTCCAAGTGATGTTATTTTGCTCACTGACATCTATATATAATTCATTTGTCCTAAAGAAAGACATATTCTATACATATAGCATTTTTAATTAATTATTATAATTTAATTATTTAATTAACAAATAAACTATATATAAACTCTTTCAAAAGAATACAAACAAACTCTTCTTCATTGTACCAAGAAAGACTTGTCTCCCTTGTTCGTTAATAATATTCTTCTCAAACAAAATTTCAAGTTGTTGGGCATCATCGAAACAATAACCAAATTTACCTTCAACCACAAGTTCCGTCTTAAGTGCCGGATATCCTCGAGCAAAGACAGGAAGACCACATCCATACATGTCTAACACTTTCATAGGCAAATCAAGCTGAGAAGAGCTTTGGTGTAATGAAATGCCAAAGTCACAAGAACTGAGGACTTTGGGATAGTCCTCATGAGTCAACCAAATTGGTACAACACACACCCTTTGCATGTTTTCCTCTGCAATTTTCTTTTCATAGAATTCTTTGAGTGGTCCACGTCCAGTAATAAAGATTAGCAGTTTTGGGACTTTTTCATTCAATTTTTCTTCAATTTTTTCGTACTTGAGTAACGCGTCAAATAAGACGGAAAAGTCCTCGTCAGGTGTCCAACTTGTCGACGAAACTCCTATGATCACTTTTTCCGTCTTGTTTCTGAATAGTTCCAAAATAGCTTTTGCGTTTTGTGGTAACAAATGTTCGATTTGCTTAAAAATGTTATACCGACTAGTTTCCGTTTGTGTTAAAGAAACAAAAGGTTTATCGTATAACACAGTGATTAATTCTTGGTGTATTTTGTGTTCTATTAAAAACATTTTCATTGCCTCTGTGACAGTAAAGTGATAATCAAAATACCTCGGTAGAAATAATTCATACCATTTCAGGGCTTGAATAACAAAATTTGATTCTTTCATGTTATGGACATTCATCACTATAGAATACGCAGTGTTATGCCAATCGACTATAACTTTGCAGCCAGTCAAAAATTTTACTATAGCGGCAATGAAGAACGATGGAAGTGATGGCGGATTTTGAATGAGAATATGACTGCACGCTGGCATCTTGAACAGCAGATGCTATTTGTAACTCACACTCGATAAACTATAGAGTATAATACATTGAACTATAATTAATAACAAACATAGAAGAGTTGGAAAGCTAAGAAAATAAACTTCACTGGAGCATAACACGTGAGCCAGACTACTGTTCTCAAAGGAAAGTTCTTGAGAGGGGGCAACACTGATAAACTATAGAGTGTTATATTTTTGTTTTGAACGATATCTGCGATGGGTTCCGTTTCTCTATAACATATGACAGAAACTGGACTGGTCCGTGAAAGCTCAATCGCGTGGAACTCCATACGTGGTGATCGTCCTATGTCACCTAATACAATCAAAGCTACATGCATGTCCTGTGTTTTTCGAGTCACTCGGATTAACACTACAAACAAAAATATGACCGCTAACACCCAAAGAATCACTGACATCTCCAATTCAAATTTTGAAGTTCTTTGTTAATTATAATAATTATAATAATTATTATAATTATTATAATTAATATCAATTATCATTAAGTATAATAATATTTACTTACACAATATCAATTATTAATTATAAATAATTATAAATAAATTGTTTAATACATTTTTCGTAACAAATAGTTACTGATCATATAAATTTTATTAATATTTATATTATAGTTTTATTATGTGAATTTTAAAAAAAGATAACTATTCAATTTTGACTCAAAATTATTGAGTATTTATACTTATTAGTAAAATATAGTATTTAATAAACTATAAATACATACAAAAACGAAAATAGAAAAAGAATAATACAGTTATAAATATATAATAAAAAAGCCATAAATTATAGTAAATGGTTCAAACAGAGAATGTGTTTGAGATTGCGGATGGAATGAAAGTGATGTCCCACTTTGTGACGTAATTGATCGCCTCTATCGAACAGTCACCCCTAAAATACCTAATTTCATATTCTTTTCCTTTTTCGAAGAAATCAGAATTTACTCTAAAGAAACACTCTTTCTTTGCAGACGAAAAAAAATGTTTGGTGTGGTCAATCATGTGTTTTTCTCGCATCGAGTCAGTGGAACTGAAAAAAACTCCAAAATAATCACCTTTGAAAGGTGAGTGATTGAGAGTGACGGAAAGAACGGACTTTTGGGGAAGGAAATTTGCAGAAATTTGTAATGCGGGAACCTTTGTCACGTGAATCTTCTTCTCTGTGTAAAGCTCCAAGTACTTCAACCCTTCCATTCGTAGAATTTTGACATCATAAAATCCATCAGGAAGGTTAATAGGAAACTGGTATTGCTGTTGCTCCTTCTGTAACGGAAGAAGGGACGTGTAGTTCTTTAGCTTAAACCGCCGGAAGCAGTAGAGGCCAAGACAGACATTATCAATATCAAAATCGGGGGGACATATGAAGTCAACATCAAGACGAAACTTCATCTCGTCCTCTTCCAAAGGTACGTACGAAAACGCGATGTACTTTGAAAAGTCGATTATTCCATTACTCATACCAACTATATAAGCTATTTGTTTCTTTTTAGTTTATATTAAAATCATCCATTTGTTTCGTTTTGAAAAAACAAATGAAATTAGAAAAATATTATTAATTAAATTTACTATATTTTATTATAAAAAAATTACTAGAAACTAATTAATTAATACTATAATTAATACTATAATTAATATAATAATTAATACTATATTTATTAATAATATTATTAATAATAATGGTAAAGTGTGTATGATTGTTTAACGGACATTGTTAAAAGCTAAAAACAACCCACTCGAACAAAAAAAGAATTTCATTTCAAGTGTAAAACAAAAGTTTATGAACTTCAAAATTCTGAACTTTAAATAACGAGGGAATGAGTGTGGACGTGTCTTCCGAGCAACTAGCAACCGTCTTCGATATATTGGACGTTTCCAAAAAGGGATTTTTAGAGCTTTCCGATGTGAAAGAGATTTTCAAATCAAAAGGCATTCAGTTGAGTGAGGAGGATCTGGTCGACGCTTTCAAGGCTTTTGACACAAATGGCGACCAAAAAATTGACAGCGCCGAGTTTGTTGCGGGTCTCAGCGAAAAGTTGAAAAAAGTGTCGACTGCTGAAGAGTTGACAACTGCCTTCAAAGCATTTGACACAGAAAACAGTGGAGTACTTGACACCAAGACTTTGACTGAGGAATTACTGAAGATGGAAAACCCACCTTCACAAAAGCAAATTGACAGTCTCAATAAAATCGCGGCTCAGGATGACGGGTTTCACTACGACTTGTTTGTAAAAGCTGCTTGCTAACTATTTTTGCCGTGTTCTATTTCGTTATATCATATCGGTTTTATATTTTTTTTTACAGCATAACTAGTGTTAATTTAATACCGATATAATACTATAATACTATAATAATAAATAATAATATAATACTAAAATAATAATAAATAATAATATTAAGGTTATTTGTTATGAAAAGTACCATACCATGATAAATAAAATACTATAATTAATAGTACAGTAATTTACTAGTAGAGAGAAACAGTAAAAAGTAAATCAATCTTTTTTGAGTTCTTTGACAATTTTCTGGCAAGCCTTGTAGCAGGAATTGTCTTTGGTTGGGAAAACCAAGGCGCAAGTTGTAAGGTGTTCCGAGCCGGACATTTCACCCAAAGTTTTTCTGGAGTCGACGTAGATGTAAGCGACACCGACAGACTTCATATAAGAAGGGATGTGTGTGATGATGTCGATTGGTGTGACATCCCCAGCAATTATACAAAGAGACTTTGAGAGCTTTTCACCATCTTTGCATGTTGTTGCTGTTTTCATAGTGTCTTTAATCCCACGTTTCAAACACTTGTCGTCTATCGCTTCCTTTAATAACTTCTTCAATTTCTGTTGCATTTTCTCATCGGCAAGAGGCTTAGCAATTGGGACTAAATGTGTCACTGGGTGTGATTCACTGCTGCTGTCGTCACTGCTGCTCATTTGGGGTTTAATGTTTCCTGTTCTATAATATATTCGCTAACCTATTTAAAACCTATTTTGTTTTGTATTTTGTTATTAAGTTTGTTAACAATGTCTGTCTATCTGTTTGTTTGTCATTTATTAATATAAATTAATATAAATTATTATAATTTATAATAATTTATATTAATTTATAATAATTTATATTAATTATTCATTATTAAAATTATTACTTATAATTTAAGTAAAAAGTAAAAATGAGTTATTGTAATATAATATAATATAATATAATATAATATAATATAATATAATATAATATAATATAATATAATATAATATAATATAATATAATATAATATAATATAATATAATATATTATATTATATTATATTATAATAGAAAAATAAATATTATATATTAATTAGTTGTAGTATAAAATACTATAATTTTTAATTATAGTAATATAAAATATAACTAATAGTGTATTAAATTATAATTATTATTAATTTGGTTTTTTATGTATTATAATTTATAATATTATATTACAATTAAATCTTAAAAAAATAATAAGTTATTAATATTTATTAATTATTATAAAAACTATTTATACAAATATAACTATTTGAAATTAATAAATAATTTAATGATTTAATAGTAAAAAAATTTTATAGTATTAGTAATTTTATTATACATTTTTAATTCAATTCAAACAAACAATAAAAACAATCAAAGATTTCCTCAAAAAAAGACAAACCGGAATGACAAAGACATAAAAGGAACAAAAAAAAGTAAGTTTAAAATCGAGATGAGTGCCGAGGAGATGACTCCCGTCGAAATTCCCACAAATTTGACCGACGACTTATTTCAACCCTTAATCCAACATAACACGTCACTCACAAATCTTCCCCAAGACACTTTACGGATGATCACAAGTAACTTGGACTTCGACAGCTTTGTGAAGCTCTCCAGCACTTGTCGTGCGTTAAATCAATACACCAATGATCCCGTAGTAATGCGTTCCGTCTGTGGTTTAAGTGGTTCGCAGTCCTGTACTGAGTGTGAAAACGTTATCAGAAAGCGCAAACGAGATATCAAGAACGAGAAAGAGCGCCGCGCCGCAGAGAAGCTCCGACGGCGTGAAATTTTCCAAACAGAGTTTTTCATGTGTAACCGCAGATGTTCTTCAAATGTCTTCTTTGAGTTCATCGCACTTGCTTTTCTCTTTGTCGCAATGGTGATGGGGCCATTGAGTCTTGACCGGTCCATAAGTGTCCCGTTGAGTAGTGTCGGGTGGGTCTTGTTATTCCCGGCACTCTATTACGGGTTCTTCCCCCACTTTTTGTGGTGTTGGGGGTGTTTCACGCAGACTGAAAAGGATATGATTGACGATAATCGTGACATGAAGATATACGGAGGCGCTTATGACTACTTCAACCAACTCTTTTTATGGTCCAATCAGTCTGGATTTCGACCTCTTAAGTGGTCGGTGTTAATAATCACATACGTCCTGTTCATGATTTGGTGTTACGATATCTTTGATTTTGGATATGTTTTGTTGCCCGTGACTTTGTATTGCTTGTTGTACCCATGTATTGGTACCATCGA
>NW_004440286.1:100552-101709 GCF_000330505.1 Entamoeba invadens IP1
GTTGTGCCCGGAAATATGTCCACAAAATTGGGATTTTGCGCGGGACGTTTTGTGTCTTGGAAACCTCACGGGAATGCCGTGTGATTATTGTGGAGATGGGTGTGGGCGTTGTTGCGAATGGTACTTTGACCATTGCTGTTGTTGCTGCGAAACATGTTGTGGAACATTCTGCGATTGGTACATTGACCACTGTTGCTGCTGTTGTGACGATTTGTGTGATTGTTGTGATGGATTTTGCGACTGCTTGGGTGACTGCTGCGACTGTTTTTGTGACTTCATATGCTGTTGCTAAGAAATTTCGATGTTTTTGTGTTTCTGTTGTGATATGAAAAATTATTTAACTTTAGGCGGTTTAGTGTTTGAAAACTTTACTATTAATTATATTAAAACTATTTTTTATTTTTTTTGGCGTAATAAATCTATTTTAATACTTTCATAATTATAAATGTAATTATCTTATAATATGAAAAATAATATTTAATGATATTTTAAATATGTTTTTAATTCACAAAAATGGAGAAACATTATTAATTAAACAAAAATAATTAAATAAAATATTATAGTAAAATTGCTATTTAAATTTATTTTAATAATATATATTATTAATAGTAAAACAATAAGAAAATATAATTTAACAATAGTAATCTATAAAAAATATGAAAAAAGTTCTTATATTTCATTTTTTAGATATTTTATAATTGAATATTTTCAATTGCACTTTTGATGATGTTGTGAATTTTTTTTCCAATAAAAATAATTAAAATTGGATAGAGGTTCTCAAAAGCTTCAACATTTCGATTTGAACTTCGATTCCTCATTTTTAAACTAAATTTTTTAATAAATTAAATTATAAAATAAATATAATGTCTAATATTTCTAAACAAATAGTTTATAATAATATATGTTATTAAAAAGTAACTATATGAATGTCCAGAACTAAGTAACATCCAAACAAATTCAACAAAGAAAAAACTTCAAAAATTTTTTAGGGTTGAACGATGTTGATTTTCCCGTTTGAATAAGTCTACCAGATGCTGATGTAATACAACATGAATTCTATATAAAGAAAATATGGAATTTGAATCAACCCCAGTTGAAGAATTACAAAGTGTTCAAAAGCGCCCGTTTATAACCAAAACGACGCCAAGACACTTACA
>NW_004440286.1:101809-120652 GCF_000330505.1 Entamoeba invadens IP1
AGTGATTTGCGTACAAAAGACGTATCCAAACAGTTGCAGTAGGTCCATGAGAAAGTGGTGGACTTCCGTCGTCTTATTTAACGTGAACCGACGAACTGCCGACCCGACTTTAATTCCACTAGTTTTGTCCTTCTCGAGTCTGTCGCGACATCGTTTCTCGACCAAATCCGCGACGTTAATAGTTTCATTGTTGATGGTGATTGTGTTGATTTTGATGTATTGTTTTGTTACTATTGCTTTCTTTGTCGGCCGGGAGATTGTTATGAGTTGACAGTGTTTGTTGAGTAAAGACAAGAAGATCCCTTCTTGGTAGACGATGTAATTGCGCGACTCGAGAGTGGAGTCCGTCACAACCCTCTTCTGTTTGTAAGCCCGTGCACTCATCATTGTACCGAATTTGTAGTGCATTTTATTAACAGACTTTTTATACGAGTAAACTATATTTTTTGGCTTTTGTTCAAGTTTTGTTCTTTTCGGTTCCTTTTTCCTTGTCTTCTGCAGTATTTTTTATTCATTGTTTTGTTGTCTTGTGTGAAAATCATTTAAGGGAGTGTCACTTATATATAGAATGCATCTGTGTATAATCCTCGCTCTTCCTAAACAATAAACATTTCGTTTTACTTGGTGTTCATCGGGTTTGTGACCGAATAGCGCACTTCAGTTGTTTTGGTAAACCAAATCGGGTTTTTTTAAAGTATTTAAAAATTTAGAAATGTCGTCGTTTTTCAAATTGATTTTCTTTTCACTTATCCCACATGATTAGACATTCAAAAGAATTTCTATAAGACAGTTATCTACCTATTGCTTCGATGAAATCCCGATTTTATATATGATAACAAAAAACAAAATTCTATTAATAAATTGATTTCAAATCGGGACTGTTAGGAAGATTGGGATTATTAACGTACTTTCTGGAATCCCTTCACCACGATTTTCTTTGTTTTTCGCAAACGATCGTCTTATTTTCATCACCAAAACAGCAAATTAGAAAACACACTGCAGTCAATTTTTTCCCTTCTTCGGCTTTTTGTAACACAAAATGATTCTTCCACAAATTCAAGCACTTGGCAAAAACGGCCATCAGTTACTTGAATAAATAACTTCCCATCTTTATACTTATCTTTTAATCATTATTTTTCCATTTAAAACAATTTGGAGAAATAGCCAACTTTCAACCAAAACCAATTTTAGTGTGAAGTCTTTCAATAACCCTCTTTTTTGAGTTCCTGATTTTTTCGATTCAGTTGAATAAAGTTACACTATGAATCGTTTTTTTTTCCAATTATGTATCTTTCAAAGACGCACTTTTGGTCTTCTATCTCCATCTACTTATTTTCTTAATGAATCATCTATCGAGTTTTATAAAAATGCCAACTTTTTATAAATAGAATAAAAATTGTTCCGAAAATGTGTTTCGGAATTATTCACAGTCAAATTTGTTATGTTTTCGACGTTTTTTTTAGAACGAAGATTTTTTAAGAGAAGGAATTGGGCACAGATTTGAAATGTGGCTTTTCAAAATGGCAGTGTTACTTGTTTTGTTATTCAGAGACTTTGGCAGTGTCATGTTGAGATCGTCGAAAAGAAGCTACAAAATGCTTTCATTGAACAAATGGCATTTTAGAACAATCCGGTACTTATTAGGGATTGTCCCAAATAATTGGAGCTCTTCTTTTTTCTATCAATCTGCTTTTGTAACTATATTTTAACTATATTTATAATTTGTTTCTTAATACCGAACAAATGGTAAACGGAACTTCTGCACCATTTGAAACTATAATTAATAGGAAATAATATTATTATAAATGGTTAATCGATTTTGATTTGGACCTCTGTTTAAATGGCGTTCAAGTAATAAATAAATCTAACAATACTAGTTTAATTCTAGTAAAATATTATCTCGAAGGCACACTCCTCATTAAGAAAACATTCTGTTATTCTATTACTCCAACCAGACTTTCTGTGGATTTTTCGTTACAAACCCGGGAAAATGTCCTAATCCAGAAAAATGAAGGTTTGGCGAAGACCGAAAGCAAAAAGACGAAAAGTTTTTCGAATGTGTTCGACAATGAATGAAGAGTTGAAGAAAGGAACAGCTTAATTATATCAATTTGACATTTAATGAACAAGTTAACTAAACGTCATAATGCTTGAAATAGAGTTGTTTACTATAATTCAAAGTTGTATGGACGACCGTTCCCTTCCAATTAGTAATCAAAAGCCTTCAATCCTTTTTATTGTGATCCAATTGATCTTTTGATTCGAATCGTTTAGTCCCCTCGACAACAGTGTTTTGCACACTTTTAGAGAGACGCAAAGTACTTCGCAAGCATGTGCTCATTCCAGTCCAACTTCTCTTTGGCGTACGTTTGAAGCTTCTCTTTGGAATATTGAGAAGTGAGAATCAATTGTTCCTCTCGAATGTTTGGGTGGAGATATGCCTTAATAACTTGTTGGTCCGGAAAGGTGTCTTTCAGAGTTATAACATTTTTCAATTGATCAATGTCCTTTTTGTAAAGTCTTGCAATGTCTTTCTCGTTCCTCATTTCCTCCATAACACTCTTCTTGTCTTCACCTTTAGAACTATTCACATCTTTGCTTGGAAAACTCGTGAAAGTATCACTTACGTGCATGACCTTTGCAAACTGCTCCGGCGTATCAAACATTTTTATAATTTGAATAGCCCTTTTCGGTCCAACTTTACCAACTCCTTCAGTAAAATCACTTCCCAAAAGTAATGCCAAAAAGATATATTTTTCTTGTGTTAAATTGGCAGTGTGGATTGTTGCCACTTCCCCATCTATCAAAAAATTCCGAATAACATTTTTGGCCCCAAAAACAAAAACGTCCGAGTCGTTCGAAGCTACATAGTCGCACATCTTCGTTTTGTTATAATACGCACACTGCGCCTCCGCTTCCCATGGGGAAAAAACATGTGGAATCTCAAGGGCAGTTACCATCTCAAAAACTACGTTTTGAACCTCAAGACTCATCATTTGGTCGTTGACAACAACCCCGACTAAATCGTTTTGAGGTTGAACCGTGTTTGTATCCAAATTGCCCATTTCTTTTGATGGAACTATTTCTTTAGTTTCTTTTACTATTGTTAATGATTCTTGTTTGGGGGGAGATATGTTCATCTCATCAGATTTTTTTGTCTCAACATTCACAAAAATATCTTTTTGTGAGTTATTGTGATTGACACCATTGCCGTTTTCTATTTTTTCAATAAGGTTTTTTTCTATAACTTTTATGACTTTTTCCTTTGACGCGACTTGAACTTTTGACACCTTTTTTCCAGTTATAAATGGTCGATCTTGTGGTTGAAACGAAACAAGGAGTTCCTCTTGTGGTTTTTCTTGTGCGTTTTGTTGAACTGGAGTACTTTCAATTGCACTCAATTCATCATATAATGACAATATGGATTGGTCAAAATCAATCTGCTTTGATTGAGTTTGTTCTGTTGGAACGTCAATGAAACTATAAAGATTGACGTCATCTTTTCCTTCGTCCATCTTTATAGTTTCATAATTAACAATTTTATTAGACTCTATCTTAATAGTAGATTGAGTCTGTTCTAGTTGTATCTCTTCACCCTTCTTTTCCAGTTTCATTCTCGCACATCCACTGATTATATCTTCCATCTGTGATGTTAAAGTAGTATAGTCACTTTCCTTTTCAACGACCGATTCCTGACTTACAAACGATTCGATCATTGAGTGATACATTTCTTCATTTACTGAGAACACGTCCCAGTCCTCCATTTTTTTACTCATCGGAACATAATTCTCTATTTGCTCTCTTCTGATGACCCCCTTCTTTCTTTCAAGATCCCCAACTACAATTCTGTTCTCAAGTTGGTGTATCCCAAAAGTTTTCCAGTTGGTGTCCATCGACTTGATTTGGCTGACGTATTTGCCCTCAATCTCCTTCGACTTCTTGACCGTCTCTGTATACATCGCATCATACTTATCTTGCTCACAACTCGTCTTATGAGTGGATACCTTGTTGTCGCTGTCGGTCACATCCTCGTCTTTAAAAGTCGAAATCGCTTTGTCATATGTTTCTGTTAACCGTTGTCGTGTAATGTTCTTTCTTTGCTTCTTTCTCTTAGATAGTGTACTTTCCTTCAAAAAAGTGTTTGTGTTCCCATCAAAAACAAAGACTGGTTTGATCCCAAAATAAAGGCACTTACAATACATGCGTATGATACACTCCCGCGCGACTTTAGTGGAATTTTCATACCTCCGACCACTAACAGACCGAACTATAAAACCGTCAATATCAATAGCTACCGTTTTCCCTTTTAAGTCTTTTGGATTCACTGTCTTTCCTTCTCCAATGACTTCCCACAACTTGTGGACTCCCATTTCTCTTTGAAACTTTGAATCTAATAAGATTTGGTTTTTTAAATTATTAGAATATAAATTAAATATATAATATTATTATAGTATATATCTATTTTTTATTATTTAATAAATCTATTAAATTATTAAATTATTAAATTATTAAATTATTAAATTATTAAATTATTAAATTATTAAATTATTAAATTATTAAATTATTAAATTATTAAATTATTAAATTATAAATAATGATTAATAATATCATAATTATTATTTTTTATTCTTTTTATTATAAATTGTTAAGTGTTATGTATTATAATAAATAATTTATTAATTTTTATCAATATAAATTAAAATAGATTAATTTATATTGATGAAAAAAAACTATTATAATTTCTTATTCAACTAAATAATATTTTTATTATTATTTATAATACATTATTAAATTTTACTTTGAAATATATACATTTAGTATAATGTTATAATAAGTAGTACAGTAATGTATCAATCAGTTATAATTGCTAGAAAGTGCTGCGTGGACACAAATTACGACAGTCGACGCATTAGCCACAGAAGCCATTTGAAACACATTTTCAGCTCCATAAAGAAGGGAAACAACAACTGTTGGGAGTACTGCTCCATATGCTAAACACCATTTTGGATTAGTCCCATACGCATTTCTTAAAGGAGCATTAAACTCGACAAGTCCTATTAGAATGGTTGGAAGTAATGACAATAATACAAGAGCAACACCACCATAATAGACACCAACACTCATTAAAAATATAATTGAAAGACACTCATAAATTTTCTCGTAACGACTAAAATTGCGCTGTGCTTTCTCAAAGGCAGTATCTATCGTCGATGGAATAACATAGACCGATTTTGAAAACTGTTTGAACTCATTTTGAAACTCAGCAAACCACTCCATCTTGAAATGTGTGATTTTCAAGATTAACCTCTTTGTTTTCAAGTTCAGTTTGAGGTATTGTTTTTTTTGTTTTTTTCTAGATGAAAAAAATTTAAAAATAATAAAATTTAAATTATTCAATTATTTTTTTAGTTAACAAAAAAAGACTCTTTTTTTATCGGAAAAAAAATCTGCAAATAAAAATATCAAGTATTTTACTGTTATATTACATTGAATAAAATACCGATATAAATTCTTTAAATTTTATGGTGATAAACTTTATCATAAAGAAAATGAAGACATAAACTACCAAATCAAATATAAACTACACAATATCTATAATTAAACTATTTGAAATTGGAACTAATAGAACTTGAAAAAGTAATGCTTTTTACAATCCTTCTTTTCGCTTTTGGACAAGCTGAACTGATCGACTTGAACATCAAAAAAGTAGACAAAAAGTCATTTGTCCTTAACACACATTACAACGAAATCACAACACAGAGATATAACCTTTTTCTCCATTACTTATACCCCAATGCAAGTTAGTTCAATTATACTTTATTGTATTATAACTATAAATCTACTATATGTTCAACACATTTACAGACAGAAGACAACGAATATAAATTGGAGACGTATCTTGGAGACAAGGTGAACGCTTCCACTACTTTGTCATTCAGCAACTCTGCGACCTTCCGCCCGGAGATATTTTGTATTCGTGAGTCAGTGATGCTCTTGAACGAAGGCAACTTCTATGAAATCGAAGCTTCGACTGGTCAAGTCCAGCGGACGACGCCGAATTTCAGTGATATGGGAAGTCCATTTTTGTTCCAAAAGAAGAACTTTACTGAAGTGAATGACAAAGAGTTTGTCATAGTATGCAAAGATAAGAAATTGAAAGTCGCTGCAGTTGGCGGGTCAGTCTCTGAAATTGACCAAACGAACAAAACGGAGTGTGGCGAGTTTCTTGTTGGAGGTGATGAGTACGCTGCGACCAAAATTGGGAGTAAAGTGTTCTTACTAGTGATCGACAAGGAAGGCCAAAATGGCGTTGTTAAAGAAATTAAATTTGCGACGAACGTCTCGACGTCGGAGACCTTTGCGACAGACAAGATGGCGTCGAATTTGCACAACACATTGTACCTTCAGATTTCTGATCGAAATCAGATCATCGCGATCGACAAAGAGACTAATTACGAGAAGGAGAGTTATTTGAATGTGCCGTTTTATAGTAAAGGGACGTCCAAATTTTATAATGCAAAGCGCGCAGAAAATATAGCGACATATGGCTCGATGGTTATTATTGGGGCATTTACCTATAAAAATAACACGGGGAAAGTCTTTGTATATTTTGATAACATTTTATCCGGCTTTTCTCCACGTTTTGAATTGGTCGACTCAAAAGAGGGGAAAAGTGTCGAGCAATACTTTGGGTATACTGTCACCGTCACACATAAAAGGTTCTATGCTGGAGGGTATGCCTCTTATGATACAACAACTGGCAAAGTCGTTTCATCGGATGTTGTATTTGAGTCAAAGAACATCACAACGGTGTGTATTGATCGAACGTGTGAATGCATTCACGACTCTTATTATGATGAAAAGACTAAGAAGTGCTATAAGAAATTTTTTAAGAGTAAAACGGGGATTATAGTGAGTTGTGTCTTAATTTCACTCTTCTTGATATTAATAGGAGCTATTATTGTAGTATTACTCCTTTGGTACTTCAAGAAACCGACAACGAAAAAGGACGAAAAGACCGAAATCTACACGTTGAATGGACAGGAAATCGCGTTTGTCCCCGTCGACCAATTTCCTTTCCAAATTGATGTCGCTCAGTTGACCTTTGGCTCGGAAAATGGAGTCCTTGAAGTCAGAAAATCGTACGAACAAAAGGTCCAGTTGCGTAATAAAACAAACAAAAAGCTGAAGTATAAAGTAGAAGCACCAGAAACTCATCGAATGAAAATTACGATTAAACATGGTGTCGACGAAGTCGAGAAGTCATATTATGTCTTCTTCTTAGTCGACATTGAAATCCTCTGCACGTGTAAACCAGACGAATTTTTAATGATCACGTCGACTGATTCTAAAGGAACTACTTTACACACAAAATTACAATTCAACTTCTCAACAAATGTTTCACCGTATGTGGATTATACTGAGTTAAAGAATGAAGGGTATTTGAATCAAGGAGCCTTTGGGAGTGTCTACAAATCGACCTATTTGGGTTTGTTCTATTAATAAAACTAGAATGTACTATTAATATAAATCGATATATTAATAATATATAATAATATTACTAATAATATTATTATTATAGTACTCTATGCATCTTGTTGTTATATATGACTAATTACTAACTGAAAGGGTTGACCGTCGCAGTGAAAGAAGTCAAAGAAGCTATGGTAGAGTCTGAGAAAGAGGCGTTTGACCAAGAGGTTGCTATATACTCCTCTATTAGAAATGGATATGTTGTCCAATTCTTAGGGAGTTCTGATGTTCCCCGACACACTCTAATGGTGATGGAATTTGCTCCCTATGGTTCAGTCAATGATATGTACATGAAAGACGAGTTTTCTGAATTATTGGCATATAAGTGTCTGACGAATTGTGCTTCTGGAATGCGATTCTTGCACTCTTCACATATCATGCACAGAGACTTGAAACCACATAACCTTCTTCTCTTCTCAACTTCACCCAAAGTTGCTATCGCAGCAAAGATATCAGACTTTGGAACATCTCGTGATGTCATTTCTATCAAGCAAAGTGCGATGATGACAAATGCGGTCGGAACGCCTGCCTATATGGCACCTGGTTTGTTTAACTATATTACAAACTATAATAATATATATATATTTTATACTATATTATACTATATCTATTAATCTATAGAAATGGTGTCTGGAGGGAATTACAGTTACTCTGTAGATGTCTATTCATTTGCTATTATTATGTTTGAATTGCTGGCTAAACACCCCGCCTATGACAATACAGAATTGTTCCAGTTCTCATGGAACATCTCCCAATTTGTGACATCGGGAAAAAGACTTGGGATACCAACGACATTCAACCATGAACTTGCGGATTTGATTGCAAAATGTTGGGACCAAGACCCTAATAAGCGTCCAACCTTTGAAGTCATCGACGAATTCCTTCTGAAGTTCTTCGATGAGCAACTGCAGAAGCACAAAAGCACCAAATTCGCGAACGAACAACATATCCCAACGGTTGAAGTAACTGATACTAATGAAGATGGTATCATCAAAGATGCCAATCCAACACCAGAGAGTAACAGCAAGGTTGTGTCGCTTTTAGCTCAAGATATGTTCTAATCTAATTTTAGAATTTACTATTTTACTCCTTAACTTATTTACTTTTCTTGAACTATATTTGAATAGTATAATATTCAATTATTATAACTAAATGTCAAATTATTTTTCAACTAAATTTACTATTACTAAATAAAATATAATCGATACTATACATTATTAATTAAATTATTAATTAAATTATTAATAAAAATATACATTTACTTCTTATAGAAAGTGTTCTTCTTTGGATTGGCATGATAATCGATTCGTTGATGGAAGTTGATCATAGTCACATTTCTTCGCAAAGTCACCTCTCTCTTACAGAGTCTATGGGGGTCCAAATAATCGAAGTATTGGCCATCTCTTCTATCCCAATCATTTGACCCTCCTTGTCGATGTTCTTCTGAGACATCTTCGGTGCTTTCATATTTCTCGACTGAATCATCTTCCGCAGTTTGAAATGGTTTCAAAGTTTCCTCTGGAGTGTCTTCCTCTCCAGACGACATGGTCTCACTCTCAATTTCTTCTTCTTCTTTCTTCACAAAGCTTTTATCAAGATGCATTTCCTTTGAAAAGTCGTTAAGGAGGATCTTATGATATTCTGCGTCATTCACTAAACTTGTTTGTCGTGTTGGTTCTTCCGACGACTTGGTCGAGGTGACGGGTGTAGTCACCGAATCGCCACCAAGTCGCGTTTTCTCAATTATATTGACATTCTTTCGTGGCAATTTGATATCAAGAGTTACCCCTTTCCCCTGTTTCATATTCTCTTCGTCAGTCTTTGCTGATGTACTTCTGTTCACATCGAAGCTCTTCGGTGACACCAACGCATCGGAGATGTTCTCGATGTTATTTTTATTCCCAGAATAGACTCTCCGTGTTCGGGTCTGATTCACACACACCTTCTTCTTCATCTTCGGACTTTGACTCATCAATGGCGTCCGCGTCTTAGGACTCTTCCCTTGTGTTTTCACTTCCTTCTTCTTCGCAGAGAGCTCTTGCACCATCGGCGCTAACCACTCGATGATCTTCGAAAAGACCGGCCGCTTCTCTGGCTTTTGGTGCCAACACATCTTGATGATATCTCTGTACACGCATTCTCGGGGTATCCCCACACGCTTCCCACTACATACAAAGTTCAGTACTGAATCGCCGTCTCTAAATTCAATAATAGGATATGGGTCTCGTGTTAACCATATCTCTAACATACATATCGCAAATGAAAACACGTCACTTTTCAAGGTCAACTTCCCTGTTTTGTGGACTTCTAGAGTATTAGTATATTTATAACAATTATAGTAAGAATAGTATAATTATTCATAGTATAAATATAGTATTAGTATAATTATAATATAAGTATTATAAGTATTGTATTTAATCTATTAATTAACTAGAACAAACCAGGAGCCATATACAGCGGAGTACCGATATCTCGAATGGTAATAGTGTTCGACGACTCTATGAAGGCTTGCGACGTTCCAAAATCACTGACCTTACAGACAACAGGGTCATACGGATTTTTCGAATAGACCAACACGTTGTCTGTTTTCAAGTCGTGGTGAACGATATCGTTTTGATGCAAATAGCCCATTCCTAGTGCAATGTCTTGACAAAATCGGACTTTCATGAGTGTACTGATTTTATTCAATTTAATGAATCGTCGCAAACTCCCCAAATTACAGAACTCGGTGACGATGCACAAGGTGTCCGGTGTCACGATTGTCCCGATGAAATTCACAATATTTTGGCACCTCAATCTCTCCATCAATTGAGCTTCTTGTTCGAAATTTGGCATCAAGTCCTTTAAGTCTACCATGTCAGTCTTTAACACTTTCACTGCTATTTCGACCTTTCGCCACTTGGCCCGATACACTATCCCAAACGTCCCTGCTCCGACGGGGGGTTGCTCTAAATGAACTTCCTCATAATCAAGTCGCGTTGACACTTCACTCTCTGCGTTCAGCAAAAGATAGCTGTATATCTGTGTGGCATGCGACACCTTTATTTCATCGTCCGAAGAAGACGAGATCCCCTCATCCTCTGTTGGCTCCGTCTGCCTCACAAATAAGTCCTCGTGATCCATAGACCTCCGCACATTCTTCCAATTGGCCCATTCAAGAGTCACTGGGATCTTCTTGTCTTTAATTATAGTTGTGCATCGAATTAAGACCTTAACCCTAACCGTGATAGTCTGTCCCCCTTTTAAACTCCCCATATATGGATCAAAAACTAATTCATATTTGTACTCCTCCCGACCATGTAAAATAAATGTCATACTCTCTTTCCTACAATTCGTAATACAGATCTTCGAAAACTCAACTTCATCAACTTCGGGACGCTTTGTCGAGTCGTTAAACACTATACTTTTAGGGTTGAATGAAACGTAATTGTGCAACATATCTAAGTTGACATACACCTTTCCTTTCTTCTCAAATGGTACTACTGATCCTACAAAGGACATGTCATTCACTTTAAATAACATCCGCATCACTTTTGTCTTCGAATAGATCACAATAAAGAGAATGGTGTATAACAATACATACACAAAAACAAAAACGGCTAAATATATAAACAATACTGTGTATCGATACTCACACCCTTTCCCACGTTTGACTCGATAATTCGGAAGACATTTACAGTCTTTACACCCTTGACCTCCATCACACTGGATTGTTAATGTACTAATTATAGTATATTTTAATATATTAATTTTAATATATTAATTATATGGATTATATTATTTGAATTATAATATATTAGTTATAAAGTAACAAACCTCCTCACCAATATCAATCCGATCATTCCCACATAACACTTTGTAACACTTAAAGTCAGAACTCGTGTAATCCGGCAAACACTTGCAATCACTCCCACACCCCGTTGTATTTTCACACTCCTCTCCACTGTCGATTTGACCATTTCCACACAACGAACAGTTACCATCTCGATATACATAATTTCCTTCACATACACACTGCCCTTTTGAAGTTGAACACACACCGGGAGAACAATACGCACACGAGATTTGAACAGAAAAAGGCGATGTTGAAAAAACATACAATGTTCCCAAAATCTGCAATACAACTTGAGCGGAAGTAGCACCACTTGCTACATCGACACACTCTTTATTAGCGTTCTGTAACGCGATCAGACTATTTGGCCCACCAGTAGATAACGTGTAAAAATTGGAGTTGTTTGTATTGACTTTATACCACCTTCCTCCAACCAATTCGTTCAAGCAGGCGTTATCTCCGTAATAATTCTCGAATGTTTCAGTCATGCTCCTCGTAGTTTGGTCGGTGGATATTTCGTCAAGTGAACTTTCTTTAATAGTTAAGAGCACGCTATCTGTTCCATACATGAAGAGGACATAGTCCTGCTCCTTCAGTTTCAACGAGAAGGTGGTGTACCCCAAATAGAATGAGTGTAAACACTTTTCACACGATTCTTGGAGCACGATGTGTGTACTTTTAGTTGACGAGAATGTGTAGATCGCATTTTTCGTGTGAATTTTAAAGAAGTATCCTTTTGTGTTTTGCGAGTTCAGTGGCAATTGTGACGCACAGGGGTTATTCACAAAATAAGTCTCTTTGGGGTATGTAAGAGTCAGTAACGAGTGTATCACATAATACGACGGCTTTTCCGTTAAAAAGGTCTGACATGTGAGAGGAGTTTCTATGACTCGCTCACAATAGATCCCTGAAAGATAATACTTGGGTAGACAGGAGGTACACGAAGGATAAAATCCTTTCGTTGAATCACACTCCTCACACTCCCCTGAAACACATTTAACACACGAAGAGGTACATGGATAGGAAGAGCTCAAAATAACAAGAAATTGAAGAATCAATAACAAGTCGGTCTTCACTAACATCAAACCGATGGTTTTACAGTTTGCTATACTAATAGGATAATAGTAGTATAATTAACTATATCAAATGCCATTTGGTTCCACCATTGAATATAGTTTGCTTTGTATTTGTTAATACTATCTTTATGTCCCAGAAATTGTTTTCTAACCTTTTTTGTAATCAAACCTATTTAAATAGTTTATTTAAATTAGTCTTTCTAGTTTCAATCACTATTTTAAACATAAATGAGAAAATTTACACTTTTTAATATATATTTTTCGTTTTTAAAAGCACATTATTTTTTACCAAAACTCTGATACTTTTCTATTGTTATTTTTATCTAATTTTGCTTACATTATCGGGTTTTTCGTGGAAAAATAGTTTTTCTTTTTCCCTTTTTACATTTTGTTTTGGTTATAATTATAACCCCAAATACCCCGTTTGTTACGACATTTTTCACTGATTATTGTACCGGTTTTATATAGCAACATACCCTCAGTTTTTAGAAAAACAAAAGAATAACACAATTTAATAAATATGAATAAATCCCGATATGTTGCATTAAAATTGCCTACCAAAAAAGACGCATCATTATTTCTATTTTTTAAAATTTCCTTGAAAAAAAAACAATCTCCCATTGATTTGAACATAACCATTAAGGTTGACGGAAAAAAAGGTAAAATTTATTTTACCTATTCCGGTATAAAGTATAAAATTTTACCTTTTTACCAAAAAAATACTAAAAAATAAAAATAAAAAGATCGTAAAAATTATTTAAAAAAAAATACAAAAATTAAATAATAATAAAAAAAACAAAAAAATAAATCGGCATTATTAATTAATTAAGACCAAAAAACAAACACGATTAAATCAACGGATAAATGTTTTTAAATGTGTTTAAACAATTAATTGTTATTTTTAAAAAAAATGTATTTCAAATAATAAATTTCAAATATTATAAATATATTAACAAGTTATCTTGAATATTTAAATAGATCGAACTTAAATACAAATATGTGTGAGATCGAAAAAGAACCCAAATTAATGGATTACTTTACAGTGAATCCTACAGACAAAGATGAGTGCCTTTGTAATAATTGAAATTTTGTTTACAAACCAGTAATGAATAAATGGAAAAAGAAAGACAAATATCCGCTTATTCAGCATCTTAAACAACAACACGAAGACATTCATAATTTAATTTACAATAAAAAAGATAAACATTTTGAAAAAACAGAAGGCACAAAACTTGACAAAGTAACAAAAGAAAATTTCGGTAAATGTTTAATAAAAATGATATCAGGAAAAATGTTGCCGTTTTCAATTGTAAAAGATGAATTATTTCAAATATTTTGCAAGACGATTTCAGATGGAAAGTACATTCCACCTGGAGTCGCAAAATTGAAAATAGAAATGAAACAAATACAAGAAGAGATAAAAAAGAAATAATGCAAATATTAAAAACTGAAAGATTGTCATGTATTTCGTTCACTTCTGATGGAAGAACATTTAACTGTCGTAACAAAGGAGAGACGAGTGCTTTTGCGTGTCATTTTTTAAACAAAAGTGGTGATGTATGTGTTATGCTACTTTCTTGCCCAACACTTGAAAGGCCAATAACTTCAAAATCACTTTATGAAACGTTTTGTAAAATGTTATTTGAATATGATATTACATTAAATGAACAAGATGGTGAAGTTATAATAGTAACAGACGAAGGAGCTAATATGATATGTGTTTTTGGAGATAGTTTATCCGAGTTTGCTCCAAATAAACAACATGAATTTCTTCCAATAATAAATTGACTGAATTGCAATGCGCACAATTATCAGACCTGTATGAGAAATGCAATAGAAACTGTCATTGAAATAGAAGATCAATTATCTTTATGTGATCGTATCGTTGCAAGGTTTAACAATAAAAAAGAAGACTTTGAAATATTACAATACGAATGTCTCAAAAAAGAAGAAAAACGTCGTATTCTTCCCAGTATCACTAATTCGACATCAACCACAAGAGAAAGTGAATATGATATTGATAATGATTATAGTAATTTGTTTGTTGGAAGAGTAGAAACCAGATTTAATACTGTTTGTTTAATGATAGAAGGTGTTCTGCAGAAAAGACTCGGATTAGAGGAACTGTTTAAGAAAAACAGACATGTTGATAAACTAAAAATGCCAGATTTTGATTTACTTGAAAGCATTGTTGATGTATTAGAATTAATAAAAAATGAAACAACACTTCTTAGTGGTGAAAATTATTGCACATCTTCTTTTGTAATTCCTTCGGTTTTTTGTATATGTGAAAAACTTCGAGATAAAATGGATAAAGTTTGGATAAAAGTCGCCGTGGAAAATAGAATTGCTAAATGAATGAAAAATTTATAGAAATAACCATTTTTGGAATAAAAACGGAATATTGTGTTTATTTAAAAGAATTAATATTTAAATTTGAAATTGACACCAAGAGACTTTCTATTGAAATGAAGTTCTATTTGGCGCTCTACTATTTCATGGAAAAACATCTACAAAAAGTAATAAACAAAGAGCAATGGGTTATTTCAACGTTGTTAGATCCCCTTTATTCAACCAACACTTTCACTGGAGAGTTATTTGAAAAGAGCAAAACGATATTAAATAAATATATAAGTACCAATGAAAACACAACAACCCAAATCGTTGTTTCTGTTCCTCACACAACTGGTTTATTTCGACAACCTCATTATTCCGAGTTAGATTTATTTTTGAATAATAAAACTCTTTATAATTCAAGAGCTGTTACTGAACTTGGAAAGTGGTGGGTAGTTTATGGAAAACAAATGTATCCATAACTTTACGATGTGGCAATGAGATACATTTGTATTCCGGCAACAGAAACAACATGTGAAAGAGAGTTTTCGGAAATTAAGAGAATATTTACTGATGATCGAGTTAACCTATCGATTGATCCTTTTGTGTTCTGTTCATTTTTAAGGAAAAACGTTCAAATGATCAAAACTGTAACCACTTCCAAATCACAAAAATAAACAATATGAACTTATTTGTTTTTATGTTTTATGTTTTAAATAAAATGTTATTTAAAATATAAAAAACATTTATGTTTAGTTTGTTTCAAATTAAAAACTTGTTACCAAACAACTTTTTTTGCTTTAAGATAAATTAAATCAACAAAAGTAATTGCGATTACGTTTTATTTTGATTTTATTTTTGATTTGACCAAAAATGTATAACTTGAAAAAAGGTGCAGAATAAAACTGCTGGATCTAAAAGATCCACCGAGGTAAAATTTATACTTTTTTACCAAAATGAAAAATATCATGGTAAAATAATTTTACGTCAACCTTAATATCCATTCAAAACTTTTTTAAAAAATTTCCATTCAATTTTCAAAGACAATTCCTATTGCATTTTAATCGTTTGTGATTGACCTTCAAAGACTAATTTTCTGTATTATATTGGATAATAAAAATATTATAATAGCCTCGATTACAAAAAATGAAGAACACAAAAAATCAGATGAAATATTGTACTATCACATTCTCATAAACGTAGTCATCCCCTCCACAAGAGTCTGGGCAGACATAAATTGCAATAGTACCAAATTCGATATTAAGTTCGATGTCCAAATTAGTCGCATAAATAAATTGAGGAAGCAATTGCCATTCAAAAACGCATTCTTTGCCGCACCTCTTACATTTCGGTATCGTGAGTTGCGTGTCCGTCTTAATCCATACCGGTTTCCCTCCAAATTTATATCGGAGAACTTGTGATGGGGCTTTCCCAATTTTTTCATAAAACTTCAGAAGCACAGGATCGGTGGCTTCTTGTGGAATGTCACTCTCCTTTGTTCCACTTTCCTTTTCCATCTCTTTCGAAGTGTTGATCATCCTTTGAACTTCCTTGTCCTCTGGTTCTTTTAACTCGCTTTCCTCTTCCGTTTCTATTAAATATTCAGACGCTTTTTGCCGTTTAATAGCTCCTCCGCGGCCGTTCAACTTCCCTCGAACGTGGTCTGTCGGTCAGTGTATTCGTTATATAGTTTATTATTAATAAAATTATAATACCTTATTACTACTACTAATTATAATAAATGTATTAATAACAATAGTAATAACAAACGGTGGGGTCTTCCACACAGCAATTTGTGAGTATCGAAGTCATACAATTTGTGAACAACTCCACAGTAATAAGTGTCACATTTATCACATTTTGTAGTCGAAGGAAACCCACATATTTCACACATATTTCCTTTCACAATGCTCTCACAATAATCCTCATCATCATAGAGTGTCCCCATCCCAATTTGGTTTCGTAGAACCACAAATTTGAGGCAAAAAGGGCAGTGAAAGAGATATACCACGCGGTGGTATGCATATTCAAATTCGAGTGGAGCGTAGACCTGCACCATAAATAACATTTCTTTGTTACAATACGGGCACTTGTTTTTGTTCCCCACTTTGTCGCTTAACCAACACGCCACTCCTCCGCACCGATTCATCAAAGGATTAACCCTATCGTCTTCATGAAGTTCATCGAGAAATCCGCATACCACACCCTCCTCCATTAGTGTTATCTCTGTAATGAATTGAGATGAATAATTAGGGTTACACCATTGGGTTTCATACAAATAACAAGACTTTATTTCACCAACATAATTCACTTAAAATCAGCAAAGACTTCTTTGACTACAGCAACAACTCTCTCGTGGAGTTTCCCATTGGTCGCTATGATCCCATTGTTGCGCGCTAAGCTTCTTCCAACAGTGAAGTCTAAGTCTCTTCCAAAGATATCGGTGACATTTCCTCCAGCTTCTTTCACTATAAGATACCCAGCTGCATGATCCCATATCTTTTCTTGATACTTCGAGTCGCGGGGAAGTCTTAAATACACATCAGTTCTGCCAGAAGCTACAGTCATGTACTTGCATTGCGAATCTATTCTTAATGGTTCTTTATTAGTTTTCAATAGTTCACTGATCTTCTTCGACTTGGATTGGTCGGAGTGCGACGCCTCGACGGACTCACAGAAAACGATGTCTTCAGTTTTGTCGGTTGTAGTCGCGTGAATCTCTTTTGTTATCGAAAGGTCACTCACTTTGTATTCTCTTGCGCCGCAACCAATTTGTGCAGCGACAATAATACCACCCTCAAAGTTCGGGCATCCAAGAACTCCAATTTTGAGAACCCCATCAACCATGAAACCCAAACAGACCGCATACTGCTCACGTCGCAAAAATCCTAAAGTCCCATCAATCGGGTCTAATACCCAACAACGCCCTTTTCCACCTTCTGAAGCTCCCAAGTTGATCGACTTCTTAATCTCCTCATCAGTAAGACCAGTAACATGTTCTTTCACATGTTCCTTGACTTGTTCAAAGATTGCATCTGGTATTGCTTTTGTGTCTTCTTCTGCAACTATCTTATCATCTGGGAACGTTTTCGACAACTCATAGTTCACATAGGCTTGTACAGAGTAGTCACCAACAGTCACTGGAGACTTATCATTCTTAATCTGTGTCTGCGATTCTAAAGACTTTTTAGAAACACTTTGTGTGATGTTACACGAAGTTTGAACAATTTTCAGCGCTAAGTCGTACTCCTTTTGGAATGCCATACTATTGAGACTTTTGAGTTGAAAGTCTTTTTAAATAGTTAATATCTAATTATTTATAGAATAACTAATATGACTTAATTATATGGTTTTTATTATAGTAAATGAACCTTTGAAATTAGAAATATTAGTTTTTAGTTCGTTTATACAAATTCATTTGAACTGGAAAACTCTTGTAAACAAAAGTATTAGTAATAATAGTAGTTCAATTTATAAATTAATTATATTAAGAAATAAAAATTGTATTATAAAATAATTAAAATTTTACAATTAAAAATTTGCTTTACCTTTATATATAAGGTATGTAAAAACATGAACAATTATCATGTTTTTATATTATGTAATACATGCCGATAAAGAACTGCTTCTGTCTTTTTAACCGCTTCCACTTGATTTTATAGATTTTAATAATATTAATATAATAAAATGTATGGTACTGTTTTCCATGAAGGCTGAAATGCACCGTTGGGACTTTTTTGTCCCATGTGGTAATTTGTATTATACTTGTTATTATAATTATATTATTTTGAATTAATAAAACTAGAAGAAGTGGTTTTTATAACTTTGTAGTGGTAATACATAATTTTATTATTATTCTTTAATAATTATTTTCATTAAGTTATAACGTTGTTTATTCGACTCTATTTTTTTCTCATTTGAACGAAAATGAAATAATAATAAAAAATAAACACCATGTAAATAAATTTTATAAATAATTATGGTTATGACATTAAAAAACCACTACAAACACAAAGAATATATTTTAAATAATCTTTGTTTGTAGAGATTCATTATAATTAATTATAA
>NW_004440286.1:120752-123936 GCF_000330505.1 Entamoeba invadens IP1
CACAAGACGACATCAAAATCCTCTGTGAAAAGACGAATTCCATATACAAAGAAATCAATATAAAAACTGGTGATGGCATCATCGAACTATTAGCAGATGCTTACAAAGAAGTTGACAAACAAGATCATCAATATGCTGAGTTTTGTATCATTCAAAATAAAAGTCACAATAAGTGTACTTTTCTTTAAAGCCATTGTTACTAGTATACTTTAGAGGTTCGCGGTTATTAACTTTCAGTTAATAACTTTTAACTTTAACTGAAATTCAAATTGTTTTTTGAATTTAATAAAAATGTTATAAAGATGGTCAAACATAATTACGTTTTGTAAATTTTTGTAGCAATACAAATTTAAATAAAAGTGGTAAAACAAAAAATATAAAAAACAATAAACTTTAAATGATATTTTAAAAACATGTTGTTTAAATAAAATAATAAATAATTCCCAAAAATGTTTATTTAATATACACAATGTTTTAAATATATTCATGACAAAATTAACAAAATCAAACTTTTCAAACTTTGCAAACAAAAATCAGATGGTATATATTTCACAAATATTTCACTTTAAATTAAACAATAATGATTATTAAATTCAAAAATATATAAAAAATATTATAATTTATTGATTTTTTAAATTTTATAAATACCATGATAAAACAAAATGTGAAAAATAATCAAAATATAAGGTTGAATAAAAAATGCCAATTAATATTTAAAATGGTATATTAGTTATTCGAACATTTTTGTAATAAAATATAATAGTTAACCATTATATTATTAAATTTTTGAATATGCACATGTTTATATGTACTTCTTTCAAATACATAAACTCAAAATCATGTGAATTTTTTAAATAACATGTATATTATGAAGTCATATTTATATGTCACAATACTTTTTTAAAAAAAAGAGTGATACACAAAATTTTTGTGTTTCAAAGATGTCAATTTAAGCACAAAACGAGATGATATTTGTATAATTATAAATAACAATTAAAAACAAAAGTTTGTTAGAATTGTAGTTTGAAAATACATATACAAATTTAAATAGTATTTTTAAATTGTAAATGCTAAAAACAATGAAAAATATAGTGGTTCATTAATGCCTGAGTTATAAACAAACATACTTTGACTTATCTTATTAAGAATCCAAATTATTTTAGAAAATAATTTCATTTGTTTAAATAGTTTAACAAACAAAAACACAAGTGATAATTTATTGTTTTAAATGTGTGCAGAGATGATAAAACGCGTCTAAAAAGTTTGTATGATTTGATTAATACAAGTAGTATTTTAATAAAATCTATTGATTAATCTTATTAGTTTATTGATCGAATAATTATAGTTTTAAATATTTAAAATATGTTCGATTCGTGATTTGATCAACTGATAAACTAATAAACATTGAATTAAAATACTATTTTATTACAAAAATAACACATAAATACTATTAAATGACACCAAAATTTTATTTTGTTAATAATAAAAGTTTAAACTCGAATTTCAAAACAATTGTAAATTAATTACTTATCATAGCAATGATGATATCATATTGTTTTTTCCATACTCATGGAGAAAAACGAGTTGTTCCAAATGAATTGGTGTTAATGTTGAACGACGTGGAGTATGTACTAAAAAACATTCTGAAAACAATCGCTCTGAAGATAAAGAAGATGCAAGCAAACACAAATATTTTGGTACAAGTCTGCTAATAAGAGGATAATCACAACTGTGTTCTTTCCACCATTCCAGTGGATTGAAAAATGATTTTTTATCAACAAATCCCGCATTTAAATATTTTTCAACTTCTTTTATAACAAGTTGTCGGATATCAGTTGGATCGGGTATCCCCTCTATTTCAGAAGTAAAATCAATATCAACATCTTTCTTTTCAACCTTATTCCTACCATTTACGACTTCTTCTGAATTGACTAGAATGACTTCATCAATAAATAGATTCATGTATATATTTCTACAAATTCAATTTCAAATCCAGTACACTCAATAACGTGTTCACCAAATTTTCTATTTTTATAATGAGGATTAAGCAATGATGAAATAATATAATTTACATATTTTCTTATAGATAATTCTCCATGAAAATAACGATCAATGATTTCTTGAACTAATACATTAATTATTTTTTCTTTGCAGCACAAGGACTTTCCACATTAATTTGTTCTGTTTCCAAATCAAATATATTATCCAAATCTTCAAGTTGTGTAAAGTTGTTTATTTTGTCGTTTCCAATGGATACTTGATGTTGAAAAGTTGTTGTTGTATCGTCGACGTTACCAGGAATAGAGTCATACTTTATAGATAACAAAAATAACAGTTTTAATATTGAATAATGTATAATAGATAGTGTTGGATATGTGTCTGAAGAAAAACGATTTATTGATAAATTTAGATATTTAAGAACATCAATATAATTCTTTATGTCTTCTATGTCTTCGTCTGTAATATAATAAGTGGACATAAATATTTCTTCGTTTGTTTGGGTTCGTTATTTTGGTTTGTCTTTTCTTTATCGCAACGTTCAAATATTTTACAATTATTAATATTCTGTTAACCATTAAATAATCACCAAACCATCTTGTTTCAACTGGTTTCACAATTCGAAGTGGTGATTTACCATCAATTGTTTGTGCTTCTTCAAGCCAATTTTTCATTTGTATACTTTTGCTAAAAAGATTAACTACTCTATGGAGCTTTACTAGAAGTAAGTTGTATCTTTTTACTTCTCTTGTGGATCTCTCTGTTATTAGACTAAATGTATGACAAGAACAACCAATAGATGTCTTTCCTGAATCTTTGACTGCTTTAATTTGATTGGCAGCGTTATCAGTAATAACAACAAAATTGTCTTTTAAATTCCAAGTTTTGAAGAACACTTCCAAATTGTGTTGGATGTTTGCAGATGTTTTGTCTCCTTCAATTTGTGCTATTTCTAACAAGACGTTATTTAAGGTGTAATATTTGTCAACATAATGCAAAGTTAGAGACATAAACTCTTCTTCACACATATATGTGCTCCAACCATCACTTGTTGTACAAAAGAATAGTGCTTCATTATGCCTGTTTTTGACATTAAGTTTGGCAGCATCAAATTATTTTGGAATTACTGTCCGTGCTAATTTGTCTTGTGTAAGTTTTGGTTCATTTAAGTTTGTATGGGACATCA
>NW_004440286.1:124036-125674 GCF_000330505.1 Entamoeba invadens IP1
AACATCAGAAGCTTTATTTCAATGTTTGGTGTATGTCTTGTATTTGAAATGATGTAGTGGACATATTATCTGGATTTACATTTGAAAAAGTCGCTTGTATATATTATATTACAAATGAAAACAAATTGATTTATTTGTTTTCAGAATATTAACAATTTAAAATTTTATCAAATTGTTCAAAATATAATATTTGGAAAAATACTTTAGTTAAGTTTGATGAATGTTTATAACATACATTATAATTATTATATCATTGAACAAATTATTTATTTTTTCATTGAAAACAAAAGAATAAAAAACATCTATGTTATTATTTCAGACTCAATCTTTGGGTATAATTTCAAAATACTTGAATGATAAATTCAATTTTAGTTAAAAGTGATGTATTAATCTTTTTTTGTATCACAATTATTAATACATATTAAGTGTTCAAAACGTTGTTTATAAAAACAAAAATAAAATACATAAAATATATTATAAAAATATGCGCGACTTTATTCATAAAAATTATAATTTAATTACTCTTTTTACTTTATGTAATCAATTGAATAAAAAATAGTTTAAAATGATTAAAAAACAATCCAAATGTTTGGTGTTTTTGTGATTTACTTATTGCTTGTTACATTATAAAATAAAAGTCATACAGTGCTTATTGGTTTCAAATCGATAATATTTTTTAATAAATCGATTATGTTTTTATATTTTCGACAGTATTTTTTATGGTTTATATTGTATTTAATGAATTATATTACTTTTAATGAAATAGACTGTGTTTTTTATAAATTATATTACTTTTAATGAAAGTGGTTATATTTGTTATAAATTATATGGCATTTTTCTAATTTATACAACATTTTTAGTAAAATCAATAGTTTTTTTCTAAAATATATAGGATTTTTGATAACTTATATAACTTTTGTTTGAAAATATTTTGCTTTTTTTACAAATTATTGGATATTCACGAATATTAGGAATAAAAATACACATAATAAGCAAGTTATTATTTGTTAAAAATACTTAATATGTAACTATATTTATACTATTATATAACTAAATTTTAATCTATTTTTATTATTTATTTTAATACAAATTTTCACAATTATGATACATAATAAAAATAATAAATTTATAATATAACTTTATCAATAATTATTACAAATATTTTATTATTGAACATATAATTATATATATTATATATTATATATATCATTATAATAGACTAATAAATGAACTATATTAACCATACATTGTTTAAAAACATTTGATTAAATATTTTCTTGGTTGTACACTCGAGGCCACACAATTTCCCTAACATTTTCAAAACAACTTTGGCACTCTTCTGGTTTAATAGTTAAAAAACCATCTCTGATTTTTTCAAGAAAATTTTCGATGCCATTCCAAGTCCTCACATTTTTTTCAACCCTACTTTTCCAGATCCCAAATATATTTTCAATTGGGTTTAGTGCTGGTGAGTACGCAGCATTAAATACTACAGTGTGGTTTGTATTATCTAGCATTCTTCTCATAGTGTTGTGAATATCACAATTATCCACCCAAAAAACGCATTGTCTCTGTTTTAAATCATACTCATGAATTAGGTACCGGAAGTAGTCTTCGAACGAATTTAACGTGTTGTCC
>NW_004440286.1:125774-183229 GCF_000330505.1 Entamoeba invadens IP1
CCACTTTCATTAAAAGTAATATATTTTATAAAAAACACAGTCTATTTCATTAAAAGTAATATAATTCATTAAATACAATATAAACCATAAAAAATACTGTCGAAAATATAAAAACATAATCGATTTATTAAAAAATATTATCGATTTGAAACCAATAAGCACTGTATTGTGTTTACTAAATTTATTTTTTGAATAATTATATGTTTCATTTACTCAAACACAACAATTATTTTTAAATTTCATGAACAATGGCGTGTGAATTAATGAATAATATTGCTTTTAATTTGAAACAATTAACATTTGAATAAAAAATAAATTTAAAATACGTTTCTAATTTTTTTAATAAAAATTATGTTTTATTGTATGTTTTGTTTGAAATGCATTTTAGTTTTTAGGTGCACACGTTGACTTTTTCTTGTCAATCAAAATAAAGTAGCAAATACATATTTATTGTAATAACTTTTATTTTTTTTATATGAAATATAAAATATAAATAAATCGAAGTTTTTTATTTTTTGTAAAAAAAATAATTTTCTTCTTGTTTCTAACAGTAAGTATTTTACCTATTAAACGGGTTAAAATATTCAGTTGAAAAACAGTTGAAAAACCGCGAACCTCTAGTATACTTTCATTACATCTTTTAATTATTGAACATAGTGACTAAATAAACGAATTAAAACTGTTACACGAGTGAATTAATCGGCACCCAAACTTAATATAAAGCTTTGGTAATCCCATGTGTTATCCGGTTTCGGATCTACAACAAGCCATTCCTTCCATTTCTCCGAGCAATCGACCGTCACGCATCTTTCCCCCATACTCTTAAGTATTTGTAATAGACTTTCTGCCACCTCATTCTTGTCTTCAGTAATATGGAAGTTTTCTGCTATTTCCGTAATAGTTGTTACTCCAAAGACTTTCTTAAGAACTTTCTTCTCGACTGTTTTGTCGACACAAATCGTGACATAATCGCCAAAGACAAATATACAAAGTTTCCCCGTCACTTCGCTCTGACTCAAAGACACTATTTTCACTCCGCCGAAGCTATCGAGAGTGTATAACACCGGAATCGGAAATTGTGAATTCCCGCGCATTTCCCGCAGATGCGCCGCGGTGATGTAATTCTTCTCCATTTTCAATATAGGCGACTTTAAGAGGCAAAACAGATTATAACGCACTTGGTCTCTGTCTTTGCAGTACTTCGGGACGTTTCGCGCAATTTGCTCTAAGTACTTTTTAGCTTCGAGGATCCCTTTTTTCTTCGCAATTTCCACACAAACATTACTGCACGCGATCGTCAACGCAGTGCAATTGATCTCGGGAGCGTTACCATATGGCAACCAAGTCGTTTGAATACGCAACACTCTCTCTTTGTTCTCATTAGTATACAGAAAGACAGTTTGTATATAAAACTTGGTGCACGAGAAGTCGCTCAAAATTTCGTACTCTACAACAAGACACGAACTCGGCTCGACACATGGAACTGCTAGTAAGTCGTTATTCCTCATATTGAAATTTCCATATCGAGTGACCGTCGTCATGTTCTCTGTCGTCCTCACTCGGAACACCGCCTCGCGACATACACTCTGTACTATATCTCTCGTCATCGTGTGACGTAAGACCCCAAAATTCGAGATGACGTGTGTCCTCCCACCAGTCCGTCGAACAAAGTCGCATAACGTAGCAGTATCGTACGAGGTATGAAGACTCAAAAACAAGTCGATTGTGATCATGTTATTGTTCATTAACACAGATAAGTCAGTGTAATACTCTGAATGTGTCGAATCAAGAGTCTCAGAGTCTAATTGTAAAGACCCTTGTCCTGTTGGTTGACTCCCATGGATACATATGACTTTCCCTCCACGACTTCCCTACACTGTTACATCATTGCTTCCCTTTAAAAGATCATTCAAACAACTTACCAAGAACAAACTAGAAGGCAATTGACCGTCTTCATCGCAAGCCCAAAAACACTTTGATTCACACTTGCAGGAAAGCTGATGGTATCAAACAAGTCAAGCACTTTAGTAAGATCACACGCTTTAGTGAGATATGTCTCTACATTACATATAATGTCATCGGGTTCTTCAACAAAAACATCAACACTATACTTCCCACGTACTACTTTAATCAGAGAAACATTGCTGCCATACACCAATATACCAACTTTGGTCTTCTCACTCAACTCTCTGTGTTATAAAATGGTCTTTTCATATTGATTGATATGTAAACAAATCAATTATTAGAATAGTTAAATTATAATAAAGTAATTATTAAACTATAGTAAAAAAGCAAACTAATAACAGCGTCTTTGATGATGGTCTTTGTTGACTCCCAGAGTATCGAATCAACTGCAAAAACAACACAGACATCTTGCATCGGTCTTCTCGTGAAATTTGTATCAGTGACTATTTCAAAAGACTCTACTGATAGTTCGGGGTACTTTTGTGTTCCCTCGCTCAAGTCATAATATATCGATTTCTCTGTGTTAATAGTGTCACATAAACAACACTGCCACTTGTTAGGTGCAATAAGTGTGTTGTATTTATTCATATACCCCCGACATTTCGAGCACCTTGCCAATTTCTCTGTCGGAATTTTTTGGACCGGAGCGTATTGTGGGGTGTAGACTATGTAAAAAGGGATGCCGCTCTGTTTGCGGATCGACTCTGTTTTCGGGATCCTGTCCAGACTGCATTGTATGAACGACATGAGAAATACTAGATTTTTGAGTTCTTTGTTTCTTGTTCTTTCAAAACAGTTTTCCGTCGCATTGAATTTATTTGTATTTATTTGAATTTATTGAAAGTTTACTTCTTAAATTAGTGACTTTTTATTGTAAAATTTGGGGGATTTCTGTATTAAAAATGTACTACAATTCTCTCCAAGAAGACGTCTAAAAATAGATAAACACGTGTCCAATTGATTAGTATTTTTCTTGTGAAAGCACTTTCGAGTCCCAACGTTGTTCTCTCACAATAGCAGGAATAGAGGAAGGCGGGACTCTTCCAAACTCGGTGATGACTACAGTGATCATCTCCTGAGGGACTTCGTCGTACATTGTCGCATTCTTACACATTCTGCACATTTCTTTTTCGTTCTTGAGTATCCCATCCGTCATCTTATATGTCTCACAACACACTATAACTGGTATGTGCATCTTCTGTGCAGCATAAATAACTGATGCAGAGCCCGCTCTCGTGTATACAGACCCTCTTCCGTCCATAGCTGAAGCTGAAGAAAGTACTCGAGTAACCGTCCCCAATACTATTTGAAGTCCACCTGGTAGAATGTAAGTAGTATCTATTCCAATGTCTGTAAGAGCTCGCGCGAAGTAAGCTCCTTCTTTCAGCGGTGATGTCTCGACTACAATGACTTTAAAATCCGTTCCTTTTGCGTATTGGTTTTTAAAAATGTTTAATAAGAGTGTTGAATAGTTAAGTGTAAGGATGACGGCGTGTTGGTTGATATATTTGTACGTGTCCACCACTATCTCTCAGTCTTTTTTCCTTCAAAACATTTTAATTCCTCAAAACACTCAAACCAAACCTTTTGAAATGATCTCCTTTTGACTCCCAATGATGCTCATCGAGATCGTCTGCGCCGTTTGCAACGCCTCGCCAATCTCGAGGTTTTTCATGAAGATGAAATTCTTCACGTTATTCATCCCGACAGTGACACTTCGTGCGTTTTCAAGGAGTTTCATCGCATCTTCGACCATTGGGACACATTGAATGCTTTGTGTGAATGGTGTCGATTGGAGCATTTGGATGATGCAGTCGATGAATCGAAGTGCTCTGACTGTACTTCCAATGCACTTATATTCACTGCACTCCAACGCAAATTGTAAGAAAGAAAAGTGAACGGCATTACTGTTAAGAGGGATGACCGGCATTCTCTTCACGTCGCCAACCATTAACCTAATTGGGTCAAAGCACACAGAGCCTTGACTACTTTGAGGCTTAACTTCCTTTTCGCTCTTCTTTTTCTGCGGGGTTTTGTTCTGTTTCTCGTCGTGTTTTTCCTTCTCTCCCTGTTGTTGTTCTTTCTTTTCCTTTTTCGATGGGGGCTGTGGAATTGGTGGAATTCCCGCTGCGACGCGTGCAGCTTTTTTGTCGTGTTTTTGTTGTTTTTTGAGTGCTTTGAGTTCTTTATTAGTTAGTTGGTGTTCCCCCTCGACTTTTTCTTCTTTTTGGACTTCTTTGTTTTCGTCGTCTTTTTTCATGATGGGCGTACTTTTCTGGGACTTTTGCGTCTTTTGTCCCTTTTGTTGTTGCTTTTGTTGAGTCGGTTGTTTCTTTGAAGGATCTTTTTGGCCAAGTTGCGCGTCTTCAGTGATATTTTTGTGTTGTGCCTCACTCATCAAAAAATTCGATTGATTTTATTTCATTTCCACACAAAAAATGGAGAAAAAGGAAACCCTCACAAGTCCTTTATTCAAATTCAACTAAAAAAGTTCTTCGATTCCTCTTGAAAATCAAATGAGAATTAAAAAGTGTTAATTAATTAATTTATTCACCAACGAACCGACTCTCCACAAGATGATGACTAAGAGGAGATTAAAGAAGTTGATATATGCGTTCCTTTGGCTCCTGAAAAGTCTATATGTCAATCGTTATATCACAACTAAATTACTCTCTTGAACGTAACAAAAAGCAAACTCCGTGTAATTTGCAATTCTAGTGTTAATTTGGGTGTCGACGGGCATCTCATCTTTAATCGCCTCATATCTTTTCATTCTGTAAAAAGACTCGGCATACAACAGAGTGACCAAGACTAACACGGTGATTGAGATGATTTTAGTCTTAACAACTGCCTTCGTTAATTTAAGGATCTGTTTCTTCACAACTTTTGGAATTGGGATGATGAGCAAAGTCAATGTTGTAATGAGTACAAGACTAATTCCGTAAGTCAATGTATACATGATAGAGATCATTCTTCTTCTTTTTCTAGTTCTTAATTACTTTATCTTTAAATCATTTGAATGTGATAAGCTTTAATATTTTTTGTTTTTTAAAATGTTATTTCATTTTTTTTGGTGAAAATAATCAAAGATCATTTTTACACTAAACCATATTATATAGTTAAATAAAATTTTATATATAGTATATTTAATTGATTTGTTTTATAATTGATAATATAAGTATAATTATTATAAATTATAATTAAATAATTACATTATTTAATTATAATTTATAATAATTATAATTAATTTATAAAACATTTCGTGTTCAAAAACAAATCAAATTAAAAGTTATAATAAAACAATTAGAATTTTAACTATTCAATAAGAGATTTAAAAATAAAAGTAACGAATGAAGGAGATATGAAAAACTCTAATACACAACACTATTAATAGAAAAAGACGAGGAACTGATTAATCTTCTTGATGCTTTCTCCGACAGTCAAAACGACTGAACTGCTGACCCAACCAGCCAACACGAATGTGACTGCGTTTTTGCAATCGACAGTAGAGTACGATGTTGTAAGACTTGTAGTCAATAACATCTCTACACGGATAGTAGAGGCAAGTGCACAACTTCCCACAGACGACCATTGTAAGTGGTTTGTTCTTTTAGACTCTTTGAATGGTATAATTGATATATAGGGTGATGGAAGTTATTGGCAAAGGGTTATCCTTCCCATACAGCGAAATAGAAACGATTTCAACGTGCTTAGGAATCTACGAGAATTGGTTTAGTGAAGAGATGGACACCCCACAACCAATTAAAGCTAACACCAAACACTACACTGAGATATTCTTAGGCCAAATGAGTATGTTATACACTCGAAGAGTTGACCCGTGTTCCCCACAAACCCTTATTAAATACGCCGAGTTGTGTTTAAGAGGGTTAGTCGCATTGCGCAAAGTGAGTGAAAGAGTGAGCGACCCCGAGACTCTTCGTCGCCTTGTAGTTGTTTTAATGGGGTCTATAGATGATGTCTGTGGACCTGATGACAACTTGTGTACCCAACTTCCGATGTCGAAAGTGGTTGATGTTGGCATAGTCATCTTATATCAACAGTTCACCCGTCTTGGGACGACTGAGGCGAACATCTGGAACTTCTTCATGAGGAGACACTCCATTTGGGTCCGAATCAATGAAGTTGCGACGAATTGGGCACGTTATGTGATGCTCATTCAAACGGCGTTGTTCAAGTGGTTATATTCCGAAGTTGGTGGAGACACTGTCGAAGTGTTTGTGACATTCAATAAGACCACTGTGCAAACCACTTTTAAGAAGACGTATGCGTTCCGATTTTGGTTACGTGTGTTGCATTTAGTAGGAAACTTGACATTGATTCAAGACAATAAGGTCTTTTGTGTCGTCCAACAAGGCATTAACGAGTTAATTCTTGACATCATTAATTTCCAGAGTAAACAACCGTTGCCGAATGGAAATGATATATTGAATATCTTCATCGACGCTTTGTATCAACCAATACACTTCTTGGACCATAACAAATACAGTGAAGGGATCATCGTCATAGTCAAATCGACGACTCAAATCGTTCGCAAGTTACTCGAAACAACTATATTTGAAACTAAACACAACGTCAAGTTACTCAAAATCTTCCAATGTGCCTTATTGAGTGCTAACATGAATGTGGTCGAAGCAGCTGTTCAACTCACTGCCGGATTTTTCAATGAAAAGACACCGACATTTGCGTTGTTATATCCAGCACTGAACGTTGCTATTAATCAATGTGTGAGTAAGTCACAACCGAACTTCAAAGAGTGTGCTATTAAACTTATAGAAGAGGTCCAACTGTCGATTGGCAGAGAGCGGTTGAAGTACGAGATCCCACACCTTGGTGGGAACAATGACGTAATAACCTTTGCCGATGTGAAACAGAAGTTAGTTGACGATGCTTTGCAAGCGTTTGAGAATGAAAGTAAGTCGGACATCTTGAAGTTACTGATTGGAGTCTTCTCACGATTTGTAATGGACGCTGTTGAGACGGGGAATGTCACAGAAATGATCGCGAAGGTCATCAAATGCTTTACTCAAACGAATAGTCAATTGACTCTTTTACTGACTACAGAGTGTAACGACCTCATTAACTTCCTCGAAACCCTTATTGAGTATTCCTCATTCTGTGAAAACCCACCGAATGCGTTATACCCCCTCTTCAATTTCTTACTCACGTTTATTGATAATAAGAAACAAGACGCGCCATGTTATAACTATGGGGCACTTGTCAATACCTTTGTAAAGATCTATACCTGCTGCTTTGAAATTATCGAACCGACCGTCTTCACGAAATGTAATCAAACTTTGGCAGTCTTGGCGAGAAATATCACGCTGGAAAGACTCCCACAAATAGAAACGTTCTTCGACGCAAGACTCGCAAACTGTTTTGATGACTACGTCTTGCCTATTATGACTCTGCAAACAGCAATCGACGAAGTGCAAATCAGAAAGTCGTTTGTGTTGAATGGAAATGACTCCTTTGAAGACTACATCCACATTTACTCACAAAATTGCCAAATTCTGACATTCATTGAAATTCCTTGGGCAAACAACAAACACACAAATGGCGTGATCTGCATTTCTCGAACACAATATGGCAAGAAATGCTTCTTCTTTAGATATGTCCCAGACGCAGATAATGAAGATTGGGGACTTTTCTTGTCAGAGACAGCACCAGTACTCTCCGAGCAAACACCTTTGGCCATTACGTTTGTTACTCTTCTTATTACTTTTGATGGTATTATAATTAATAATTATTATAATTAATGATACTAATAAATTATATTATTTACTAATTAATACAATAACATTACAGGGAAACAGACTGGAAATTAGAAACTCCAGTGAATGTAGCAGACTTAGTGACAAGTGCGGAAGAAGACGTCAAAACGATAGAGAACAGTGATGCACGACTGAAAGCGC
Source organism: Entamoeba invadens IP1 (assembly GCF_000330505.1). Taxonomy (NCBI): domain Eukaryota; phylum Evosea; order Mastigamoebida; family Endamoebidae; genus Entamoeba; species Entamoeba invadens. The sequence continues at coordinate 133,673 of NW_004440286.1, forward strand.
CACTTGTCATCACACAAGAATTCTTAAGGAAGAATCGAACACTAAGTAAGAGTGGGATGACTCGTCTGTTATTACGTATGTTGGACATCACACACATCACAAACCCATTTAAAACTACACAACCAACAAACGCTATATATAGTGTATTGCATGAGTTAGATAACATGTCTACAAAGAATAAAGTGTTGGTCGACATCACATGTGAAACGGGTGCTACTAAAGAATTTGTTTCGTTTGTCAATCGACTGGGAGATGTCATTATAACGGACGTATCCAAAATCATGAAATACGAAGATGACACCGTCGAAATGGTCTTCTCGACACCTTTGATTACAAAGCCTCGTGAAGCTTTAGTCCCTCTTGTCCACGTTGTCTGGAATGGTACTGAGAAACCTAATGATGAAACGACGATTTCTATTCTTCCTACAACTTCCGATTTGTATGTCTTGGACAGCATTACAACGGATGTGCCATCACAAAAATTGGTCCATCTGTCGGTGTTGCCTTTGGTGATCCACGCGATGATCATGAGATTGGTGAGAAAGACCATCTTACCGTTGAACCCGATTATTGCTCGGAAAGACAAAATTGTCGCATTCCACGAGAAGACGTGCGACGTACAAGCGTTTGTCGACGTCCTCTTTACTCGAAGCTGGATGAATAAAATGCAGAACCAAAACTTTGAACCAAAAACACTGTTCAATGTCAGTGTCCCCGAAATCGACTTACCAGATCCCATTAAAGTCACTGTTATCGAGCCCGTCGAACAAAAAGTCGAGACGCCAAAGAAACGCAATTCGTTGGAAGAGAAGTCGATAGCAAAGAAACACAAGAGTCTGTGGAACAGAAAGAGCTCTGCAAATTTGAAAGAAGAAAAACAAAAGGAGAAAGAGGAGAAACAACGAGAGAAGGAGAAAGAAAAGGAAGAGAAACAAAGCGCTAAAGAAGTTAAAGAAGCTAAAGGAAAAGATGAAGGAAGTTCTTTAATACAACAACGCTCTCACACCCCAGCTATGACAGAGAGATCTCCTTCACCATCTCCAAGAGGCGAAAGAAAGAAGACCACATTCACTGGACTTTTCAAGAAGAAAGATCCAAAGAAGTGATTTTTTCGTATTATTTTGTAATAGAATTTGTAATAGAATGAATATAGTATATTATAGTATATTATAGTACTTTGAGTATAGTATATATATATAATAACAAAACTATTCAAAAATAGTTATAGCAGTCAGTCGAGGTATGTCCGAACTCTTTACACATACTACAAAACAGCTTCTTCTCTGGCTGTTGTTGTTGATGAAAATTCCGCGTCGACTTTTTGGAGGCGACGTATCGAAGTTTTTGATTAGTTCGAGATAAGGACGACTTTGGATCATACCACACATTCTGATGATTTTGCTCTTTAATTTCGTCGAGAATGTCATTGATGAATCGAGGAGCATTCTTACACTTCAAGGCAGTGTGCCCAATACTCCCACATCTCGAACACCGCCCAACTAGCAATTTGCGCGTTTGAAGTTTTGCCTTCCGCACCATCTCCCTGTAAGCCTTGTCTTCTTTGGCAAGTGGACTCTTCTCTTCTTTATGGGGTTTCTTTTCTTCTTTGATTTTTTTGTTGTCTGCGTCAATTAAATGAGTGAATTGGTCTTTGATTGTCGTTTGAATATCAGTCCTGATACTCAGAGCCTCGACTTTCTCTTCACTGTCTTTGAAACTGTTGTCTTGCACACTTTGAATCTTTTCGATAGACATCTCGTGTTGTCCGTCTGTTATATTCTGAATGTTTACATCAATAAAAGAGTCAGTTTGATATTGTGGTTGGATAAGTTTTGGCTTTTCGTTCTCTTCTTCTTTTTCGAGAGAAATAGAATCCACTGAAATGGTGTTCTTCTCAAGTTCCATCTATTCATCTATTTTTGATTGTTTTTTCTTTGTTGTGTATTTAATATTTATTAATATATTTATTAATATATTTATTAATATATTTATTAATATATTTATTAATATATTTATTAGTATATTTATTAGTATATTCATTAGTATATTGTTATTAATATTAAAAAACTAGTAATAATCAGTAATAATAACTTTAATTAATCAAAGCTATTTTTTACTTTAGAAAAGTGGACGAAATGACAAAACTAAAGGTAATAGTAGTTTAATAGTAAACACCAATATCACATGGACATAGTCACATCACTGAACCACTCGTGCTGAAGACACTCTTTTGCAGTTGCTCGCTTAAATTCGTCATAAATGAGCATTTTCTCCAATAAGTCCGCCAACACATCAGCGTCGCTTTCATTGATTTTGTATTTATCAATCAGTACATCCTTAGTCTTCCACATTTTAAGAGAAGCGTTAGGGATGTGTTTGAGCTCCAAATTAGATTTGAAGTATTTTGGAGCGTTTGGTGCATACTTCAAGTACCGGTTTTGGAAGAACCCGAGGAGCTCCATGAACTGAGCCAGATGGTCTTCTTCGATAGAGAAGGATTCACTTCCTTTTGGCTTGAACAAATAGTCTCCCGTTACTAATTCGAAGATCATACATCCATGTGACCACACATCGACTGGACACCCCCAGTGGAGTCCCAGAATGACTTCAGGAGCTCTATATTCGAGTGTTTGGATATCATCTGTGAATCTTTTAGTGACCCAATTTGCGTTTCCAAAGTCTGCGAGTTTTGTTGTGAAATGTTCTGGCAACGGGTCCTCCGAATTTTTCGGGACGGTGAATGAGAGTAATACATTTTCAGGTTTCAAGTCGGTGTGAATGATTCCACACCGGGTATGAATGAAGTCCAATGCTTGAAGAACTTGCTTAGAGATATATTTAGCACTTGGAAGAGGTATCCCATGGTACTTATAATATTTAATTAAGTCCAATAAGTTCGATCCACCGACGTCCATGACTAAACAGATATGTGTCCCATTCGGGCCGTTAATACTAAAGTTATCTAAAATGTGTAACAAGGGTTGTCTTAACTCTTTGTCGCTATCCGTAATCTTTTGCATCAACTTAATCTCATCAATCGCCATCTCCGTATACGTCTTCGCGCTTTTAACTACCTTCAGCGCTCCTACTTTCCCACTCTCTTTCCTTTGGACTAACCATACCGTCGAAAAGTGACCAAACCCTAATTTGGACTGAACTACATACCCGTTGTATTCATCACCTACTTTAACCGGGTGATACCCCCCAAAGCGATAAAATTTCGGTTTCTCAACATACTCCCCTTCGGAGTTTTCATACCCGTCAGACGATTCATCTTCTTCTGTCACAGTCGGTTTTTTCTGTTTCAAACGTGCAAATTTGTTCTTGACACTCTTCATGGGTGTATTGAAAAATAAATAAAAGGTCTTTTTTCCTTTTTTCCTGACCTCTTTCTTTCTAAATTTCTTAGAAAAAAGTCAGAAATTAACTGATTCAATTCGTATTATAATTATTAGTATTATTTATTAGTATTTATTATAATTATTCATTGTGGTTATTTATAATTATATTTTATTATACAGATTTAATAAAAATACTCTTCTATCAATAATTTCAATTATTATAATTAATAACTTTACCAAAAAACACTGTTTTTTGTAGGGGCAGAATTTTCCCACCCTCACCCCGTCTAAATATAGAATTAATTTACTATATTTTATAATTTTTAATTATAATTATAGTAAATGGGCGTTTTGGATAATATTAGGTCTGGTTCCCGAATTCAGGAAATGCCGAAAAATCACCTTGATTTAGTGGAAACCGAGTAAGACGGAGCATTGAAAAGAAGGCTCTGAGGCCGCACTCAAACAGTCTGTTTGTGCACCGTTTCACCCACTTTCCAAGTCCTCCCTTGGCGCGGATCCCCCCTGACCCCCCCACAAGCGGGGGGAACCACATCCGCGTCCACACAGTACGGACAAGGAAAGTGGGCGACATGGGGACGCACAAACAGTGGCTGAAAAGTGGATTTCCCTTCAAAAAACACTCGCGGCAAATATTTTATTTTGGTAAACGGGGTGAGGGTGGGAAAGGTCTGCCCCATAAACTTGTAATATAAAGTTTATCTATCATCATTCAAAAAATATCTTTTATTTTTTGTTAACATCATCCTATAAATAAAATTTTATAGTTAAATATAATAAAAAATTACTATAAATCCTCGCAGATATCTCAAAAAACAAATCAGTCACTTATTATCAGATCTCTCTCTTGACCTGCTTCTTTCTCTCTTCTTGACACCTTCCAGTATTTTAGCGACTCTGTCTGGTTTATATTCTTCGATTCCAATCAACTTTCCAGTGAACTTAACTCCGTCACATTTGACTGCAGCGAGTCTCCACAACGGACAAAATTTTGGGTCTTTTTTTTTGAAGAGACCGGAGATGTCCATTTTTTCAATGACTGGTTTACTCTCGACGACTTCTTTTATCTTACTTTTTTCTTCGTTTGCATTCTTAGTGGGGTGTTCCAGATGCGCCTTCTCCATTGCCTTCTGTGCTATCTTTCTATTTGTTTCTTCAAAGAACTTTAAGATGTCCTGTCGCACCTTCTTATCCTCCATAATATCTTTCGATATATCAATGGCTTTCCCACAGTTGATACACCTCTCTTCACTTCGTATTTTAACTAAACAGTCCTCACAGAAACTCTTCCCACAACACTTTAAAACAGAAGCACCACGTAAGAGCCCAGAGCACTTCGGACATCTCAACCGCTTCGGTACGGAATTCGCACTCTCCTCTTCACCAACTTCGACTTGAACAACAGGCCGAAACTGTTGGCCTGTAATTTTGAGCGCTACATGTTTCCCATCTTTTGTGATCATCGCGTTGGTGTCGTCGTCGTTGACTTCTTCGTACATCTCGCGGGGAAGGCCGGCAGTCTCTTTACGGTCATACACGGGGTTGTTGTTCTCGGGACAGTCTCGAATGAAATGACCCGGTTTACCACATCTTCGACAGATATACCCTGGGGGCAAATGTTGTGGTTTCTGTTTACGCGAATTGGTGGAGAACAGTGGTGTCGCGGTGATCGTCTTGTTATCTACACAAATATCTTTTAAGTCGACGGCCTCGCGAGTGACCTTAGAAGTTTCTTGTGTGCGTGTAAATACAGTGAAGCGAGAGTCCTGAGGGATAATTTCAGCAAGATTCGTTATCTCAAGTGAGCCTTGATAGACCAAGATTTGTGAAGGTTGGTATGTTTCGGGGGGTTGCCGATGTAAAAAAACATCGACAACTTTTTGCTTCACATCCAACAAAGTGATTGAAGGCTTGGCAATTTCACACCGCAAATAATCTCCAAAGGAACGATGGTTGAAGTAAAACACACTCATTTCTACTATTGCAGTTTGTTAAATTTATAGTTTAATAATTAATAAAAATTAGATTGATTAAAGTATAGTATATTATATAAGTGTCGTTTTTCATTCACTTATTTCATTTTTTAAAAAAGAATAGTAAATTTTATTATTATACTTAATTACATGATTAATATTATTAAATAATAAATTCATACCTAGAATTAATAATTCAAATTCATCATTTGTAAATTGGTTTAAATTATAAGAAATAAAAAGAAAATTAATGGTACAGTTTTTCACAAAACAATCTGAGAATAATACTTTATTAGATTCTATAAAAGATAACAAGTATTATACTAATTATAATGATTAATAAAAATTAACCCTTTATAAGTAGTTATTATTAATTATAATAATTAATGATAATAATCGATTATAATAATTATAATAATAATGTCTTTAATTGCGAATATAATTTGAATACAAAACATCAAAAAACCCTCAATACCGAGTTACTTTAGAAAAGATCACCGAAACCTCCGAAGTCCTCTTCTGGTTCGTCTTTTTTCTCTTCTTTTTTCTCTTCCTTGTTTTCTTCTTTTTTCTCTTCAGCAGCAGCACCGGCGGCAGCTGGGGCAGCAGCGACTGGAGCAGCAGCAGTGTTCATGATGAGGTCTTCAACGTTTGCCTTTGAGAGGGCCTTAGCCATAACGACTGGCCAGAAACCTTCGACCTTAATACCAGAGTGGTGGAGGATGGTGGTAATAGTTTCAGCAGTGATGTCCTTTCCAATTTGGTGAAGGATCAAAGCAGCAAGTGAGACTGAAAGTTGCTGGTTTGCCTCAGAAATCTCTTTCATGTGTTCGTGTCCGTGTGCGTGCTCTGCCATTTGCCTCGAAGGTTTGGCTTTCAGTTCTTTTAGGTCAACTTTTCCCTATAATTTTTTAATTCTAACTCTTTTACTATTCTTTTTTATTATTTAAATTTCACACAAATAATTTGATTTTTGGTAATATTATATTATTATTATATTATTATTATATTATATTTTTTTTAATTGAATTTACTATTATATATATTAATTATTAATTTTAAATTAATAATTAATAATTCAAATGGTAACTATTTTTTAACTTTGAAGTTTGAATTATTTTTTTTTATTAAAATCAATTTACTATTATGAAAAAATTTTAAAAATCTTCAATATATTACTTGTAATGTGTTAATAAATATTCCTAAGATTTGATTATTTTACTTCATAAGGTTTGAGACTGAGAAGAAAAGAGATCGTTTTTAGAAAGAGACGAGATAAGAGTATTAACCATTTTTCTGTAGTTTAAATTCTTTTGTAATGGCTGAATAATTTTCATAAATTCGTCGATTTTTTCTTGAGAAGAGCAAGCGAAGTCGACAATCTTTTGTACTCTAAAAAGTTTGTTTAATATTTGTAAGCAAATCTCAATACACTTTTCATTACCAAATTCAAGCCAAATCATTACTAAAGGGAAGATATGGTAATTCATTATTATCAGTGCACTTTCTTCGTCAATTATCAATTCACAAAATGTACTCAAAATGGCATATATACATTCCATTGAAACATTCGAGTCAAAAGCAAATGGGATGAAGCAATAGAACGTATTTGATGGTAACAAATAGACCCCATATTTCGTCTTCGCGATAGTCGAGAGCATATTAATAGCTTGTTCTACAAACTTATCAAACACAACAGAAGGCAAAGTCCGTTCACCCAGTCTTTCCACCACTTTCTCTACAAATTTGTTTTTGAGTAACACTAACGCGATCTCTTCATTCTTCGCTATCTCCATTTCTAATGCATCAAAATTAAAAGTGTCACTTAAACACTGTAGAGAGCTTCGCGTTGGTTCGTCGATGGTATCCGGCGGGTACTCCACTTCGTTGTGCTTGTGGCAACACGCCATCTTTTCCTTTTGTCCGATTTATAGTTTTAAATGATATTTTTATTATAATTATATAGTACACAAAACCACTAAAATTCTAAAAAAAGTTCTATTAATGAACTATTTGACCTTTCTAGTACTATAATACATCTTCTCCCCTCTTTTAGACGTCATCAATCCTCTTCAAATGTAGTCTTTTGCTTTAAAGAAGACGTACTTGATGTCGTCCGTCATTTTCAATCCACCGACATCCTCTGAGAACTTCCAAGACTTGTCGGCGACTTTTCGCGCTGAAAATAAGGTTTGGTCTCGCTGTGCGACCGTCGCGATGCACTCGTATTCGCTTCCGTTGATAAACACGTTTTCCTCGAGTTGGAGAGGGACGTCCAAATGAGTCAATTCGACACACAAGATTTTGGGTGCGAAGAGGTACTCATTAATTACCATCAAGTCTTTGTTGCACGCTTTACACTGCATCCGCGAGGAGAAATGCGCTTCCAGAAATGAGACGACGGCCTTTTGGACGGTATTTGTATCGACGTCTGTGTTCTTCATTATGGTGATGAACAGCGGCGACGTCGTCTTAGTCCACTCGATGTTACATTGAAGACATTGGAACGTCGATACTAATATCCCATTAAGAGGACATCCTTCTTCTTCATCAGTCACTTCTGCACTGTTAACTTCTTTCTGGAGAGCTTCCATGAATTCATGGACGGTACATGTCGCGTGGATGTCCATACCGCCAAGACATTCTTGTAATTCAGAGAGTAAGGGTGTGCTGTTCTGTCGCGACAAAACCCAATTCTTGAACCGCTTCACGTTGCGAAGGATGTCGATGAGAAGAGAGAGCTCGCGAGAGGTTACAGTGGACATGATCTAGAAAATTTATAGTTTGTGGTTATTAAAAAAGAGATACATTGTTAATAGTAAATATAATTTATTATTACTATAATTTTTCTTGTTTTTATTAGTAATTATTTAGTAAAGGAGTAGATTGGCAAATAATTGGATTGTGTATATTTTTTTGGTTACTGTTCGATTTCAAAAAAATGAGTTACTATTATAATATGGTTTATTTATTTATGAATATACAAAAAAAAGTGAGAACAATCTTGCTGGAAAGAGAGTAAATAAGGGGATAAAAAAAGTAAGAACAAAAACGATGAAGGTGTGTTACAAATAGCGATAAATACGTTTAAGTATTATAAACCGTTCATATAACCACATCTGCAAGTTTTTAGACGTTAAACTTGTTGAACAGAATAACGAAAATTGTACCATTGACACAGTTTTGATTTGTTTGACCCAAATTCACAGAAACAATCAAATAAGTCGTTAGTCGTCTCTCTCTGGAGGGAATGGAGTGTAATTTTTCTTCCTCTCGATGATCTTTCTTTTGATCTCCTTTTTTTTCTTGATACGCAACTTCTCTTCTTCCGTTTTTTCGGGCCTATATTTCTTGACGTACTTTGGGATGTAACGGTCCCAGCTCTCTGACTTCATTTTGTCGTTCTTTGCAAGTTCTTTGCGAATCATCAACGACTTGATGTTATAGACTGGGTGGATATTATTCATACAGTCCTCGACAATCTTTCTGACCAACTTTAACCCTTCTGGCTTCCCTATAACCGCCACTGTCTTTCCTTGTACGATAAATTGGCATTCCGTCAATATCTCGATGGCCTTTTGTGTCGCGCCGTTTGGTCCAACAAGTCGTTGCCTTCTTTTCACAAGGCGTTTTCTGTCGACGACCATATTACCAATTTTGATGATATCACACCAGTAGTCATCCAAAAGAATTTTTGACGCCAGTTCAAGGTCAGCGCCTCTCCCAATCAACTTGAGCATATCACGGCCCTTAATGATGATGAAGGGGTCAAACGTTTTTCTTGTGGTTTTAATAACAAAAGACCCCTGCAAGTAATCGACGTCAATTTTGAGTTTGAACTCCTCCAACTTCGCGACTAAAGCAGGTAATATCGATTTGATGTAAGCTTCACGAAATTTGGGAAACGCAACAGAGAATTGACTCTCCTCGACAAGCCCGTGTGGGTTATCTTCGGGCTTAAAACTCGTCAGTGTCCAGATGTTGGTTCGTGGCATGCAAAAACTTGTTTGAAAGAAAATCTTTAAAAACCCTAAAATAAAAATTTCATGTCAAAATAAAAATTCTAAATTTGGTCGAGTTTTTATGTTGTAAATTTACTCATTTGTATAGTTAAAATATTGGTATAATATAGTTTTATTATAGTAACAATTTCAAACTGCAAAATAGTTTTTAATTTAATTAATTTAAAAAAATAATTCGTGCAAATTAAAAATATAGTTTTATTATAGAAACAATTAATAGTATTTTTTATAATAATTAAATAGAATAATGAGTTAGAATTATATTAAAACCATTAATTATACAATAATTACTTTTGACAGTTAATGACGTCAAACTAAAAACTATTAAATAAAGTAAAAATAACTAGAAAGACTTAATAATCAGAAAACACAAAACTACTTAAAAAAGAAGACACAGAGATGAAAACACTAGATAGCTATTCAATGATGATAGTCTCAAAATACTTTTTGCGAATAACTGATTTTGTACGTGTTGAATGTGTTTGCAAAAAGTTCAAGGATAACATGGCGAAGTTCCATTACAACCCAATACCCCTTACTAATGATACAGTCAAATTATTTCCTCACCTCGAGACACAACACTTCTACTCTGAAAATGATTTGTCTTTCAATTCGATAATTAAAAAGGTTTATTGGCACAGTGTTATTTATTCAGAACATTTTTCAGACTCTAATGCAATATACAAAAGAGTTTATTTGACATCATCAACTCCTCTTAAAAATTTAGTAATTCCTCATTCTGTTTATGACATCAAAGAACTTAATTTTCTTAATAACGAATTGATTACTTCCATTATAATCCCACCCACTGTATATCGTATAGGTTCGAATACCTTTGCAAAGCTTTCTTATCTACAACAAGTGGTTCTGCCATTGACAATTACAAGTATCCCATTTCTCTGCTTCGAAGGATGCACATGTCTTTCAAATATAGAAATTCCAATGTCCGTCCATGAGATAGGATACAACTGTTTTTGTGGGTGCAGTAGTCTTAAAAATATCACAGTGAAAGCCTCGAATAACAACATTTATTATTTCAAAGAAAAAATGTTATACGAAAGTGGGTGTTACCTTGTTTCGTTCAACCTCCCCACTCCGTCGACTCGTGTGAATACCAAAAGATCTTCACACTACTTTATAGAGAACTTTTCTATTCCAACAAGTGTCGTTTCTATTGGCAAATCGTGCTTTTGTTGTTGTAAACAGTTAAAGGAGATGGTTATACCAGACAGTGTTATTACGATTGGAGCTAACTGCTTTGATGGTTGCACATCTCTCTCTAAAATAGAGCTCTCCAGGCGGATATCTGAAATTAAACAGTTTTGCTTTGCAAATTGCAAGTCATTACTTGTAATGACCATTCCAAGTAGTGTCACACGATTTGAGGAACATTCCTTTTGTAATTGTTTTCAGTTATTTGGCCGTTATGGAATACCAAATTGTGCGTTTTATGATATTTATTCGACGTGATCAATTCGCTGTTTTTCATACAGTTTTAGTTGTCCAAATAATTAATTCTTTCGATTAGTTGTGTGTTAAAAGATAAACACTTTATATAGCCGACGCATTCAAAGAACAAAAGAAACGATAAAATTGAAAAAATTCATTTGAGCAAATGAGTAACGAAGCGAACTGAAAAAGTATGAAGAAGAACTCTGAACTTTAAAATCTTGATGGCGACAAATCTGTTTGATAAGGTTTTTGACCGGCTTGGCGCGTTAACTAGCCGCGTAGTCAAGCTCACGGAGATCGTTCAAAACCTTCAGCGTGTTGTTGGCGAACTGAAGAGCCAAAGCCAGACTTCACCGGACCAACGAGCTCAGCGGTTGTTGACCGCCAGTTCGGAGCAGTGTAAAAAGATCCAAAAATACTTAACAACAACACAAGATGATATGACTCAATTTACAAATGCACTTGCCACACAATACAACGAAAAAATAATGAACGACGTCGAAGACACTTCGAGTGTTCTTATCATGACAAAAAGGGACTTTTCTACCACAAAAACTAAGACGGATGTTTTGTTTGAGACTTCAAAAAGGATCCAAGAGATGCTTCGAATGAACGATTTGGCGTTGGTGTCTTCAAAAGGGTCTGTGCCAAAACGGATGAATGTGACAACAGCAATTTATGAGGACAAAATATATCAGCTGAGTACTGTGTGGTTCGCAACTATCTCATCGAACTCAATCAGTGGAAGAAAGTGTGTGTCCCTCTACACGGGAGACAAATCGGTAGCAGTCCACGTGTACTACGCAGAAGAACGATTTTTCTATTGTTTCTTTCAAGGAAATGAATACAAATACGATATCAAGGAAGACGCAATATCAAAGTTAAACGTCGAGTTGCACTTGGAGTGGAAAAGACTTGCGTGTGAAGTCGTTAATATCCCAACAGGCAGTTTCTTTAGTAAAACACGTAACGGAAAATCAGCGGTATTTTACGTGAGAGAGTCGATGATAGTTGTGCGACTCGATTCGGGTGATGTCATCGTTCTCGATTCGGAAAGTAGTGCTATTTATATTAATACAAAACGGCTTATTCTTTATCACCATTTTCATCAGAATCATTGAAGAACATCATAATACTATCAATTAACTCAAAATTAATAATTGTAAATTATTATTGTATAAAAATATTATTATTATTACTATAATTATAGTATTTTATTTACAAAAACCATTTTTCATAATATAATAAAATATAATTTAATATAATTTAATTCTAAATATATAGTAGATCGGTCATTTATTAGAGATAATAATTAATTAATAAAATAATACAATTATTAATAAATAACTAGTTGTTTTATTGGTTAATTTATTTATAAGTTTATTAAGAATAACAATTAAACAACAATTCCATTCAAAAAATAGCAAAACGGACTTTTTCTGCTTTAATAAGTAATCAAAAGAAAAGGAAAAAGAATTATACATTCAACTAGAATGTATAATTCCAGGTTTTGCAAACACTTGACTCTATTTTTGAGTAATTTCCCGGTATTAACTCAAGAAAAAAGACTAAGAGAACACTGCTGTCCCAAAAGCTCAACAAGGTAAAGAGGAGCCAAAACACTGTTTTTAGTGCTTTGAAATGAACATCTGGAAATTTCAGAAATGAAGAAGGCGAAGCCAGTCAAGTGTTTGCTTCTTGGGGAGTCTGGTGTAGGCAAAACTGCATGTGTCCAGCGGTTAGTAGAGACGACATTTGACAACATGTATACTGCGAGTGTTGGTGTTGATTTCAAGATAAAAGAGATACCCATTGGGGATGAAGTTGTACGTATCGAGTTGTGGGACACTGGTTTGTGTTTCTCAATATAACTACAAGTATTAAATACTAATAATAATAATTATAATAACTCTAAGCTGGACAAGAACGGTTTCGTTCAATCACCAAAACGTATTACCGAGGCTCTGATGCTGCTGTCGTTATGTTTTCCTTGACCGACAAAAACTCGTTTGATCGTATCGCGTATTGGCTTAACGAAATGCAAGACTTGCAGAAACGCCCGATAGTAGTGTTAGCGGGGAACAAGTGTGATTTAACGTCGGAGCGGTCTGTCTTTGCGGAGGAGGTCACTGCGGCCTTTCCCGATTTGAAGTATTTTGAGACCTCAGCGGAGAGTGGGAAGAACATTACCGAAGTGTTTCAATGTTTAGCTCAAACGTATGTTGATCTTTTACATAAGCCATTAGAAGCTAAAAAGATGCGAGAAAGCTTTCTAGTGCGGTCGTCCTCATCGAAGTCATTAAGTATAGAAGAAATCGATAATATTCCCGCGGCTCCTGTTCCACTAGTGAATGCAGACGAACCCGTGTTATTGTCCTCTTCATTAAAAAAGAAGAAGAAGTGCTGTTGATTGTATTTTTTTACTGTTTAACTTTTAAGAGGGGCCTTTGAACAAAAAATCGCGATAAAAACAACTGGAAATTAGCGCAACACCACCAGCGTTCGCACTGTAATGAAATTCAATTAGAACTTTTTCAAGACACTTTCAATCCCATTTTTCGTCAAATCAGCTTGCACCGTCTCTACATAATTCTTTTGCATTTTGACAAACGCGTCCATCACCTTTTTCGTTAACGCGTCGTTGTCTGCATACCCTTTCCCACCATTTAAGACTTCTTGGATCATTTGCTTCATATTAATATATTAATATAAAGAATTAAATGTTACTGATGAAATATAGTAAATTATAATATAGTTTATATTTTAATATAGTACTAATTAAATATGGTATAGTGTATGTGAGAGTTAAGATATTAATAGATATAGTAAAAAGAAACAAACGAAATGCAAGTCAGTCAAACACTGCACCCACACGACACAGACGGCTGTAAATTCATTGGGCTCAAAGACGGGAGAATCACAAAAGAAATTTGCAATGGTCTTCCCAACATCCTTTTTACTCAACAAGAAATTTTGAATGACTTTCGAGGCGACTTTGACGGTGTGAAAGTCCGCCATATCCCACAACTTGTTCAACTTAGTCAAGAGCTGTAACACCCGCTTTAACTCGTATTCGTTGTTTGTTCCAAGACTTTTATAATACTCCCGAAGAAGCTTCTTACTAGTTTCTATTTTGCGTGTTATTGAAAGGGACTGGCCCGAGACAAAATTTGATTTCATCGCATCGGGAAGCATCGAAATAGTCAAGTCAATCACTTTATCATATTGATCGACATTAGTTCTTGCCATGATCGACTGTTCATATCCGCACGCGTTACAAAATACTACGTTTTGTTTCACAAACACACAGATATCGTCCGACTTACACCGACTACATATATTTGCAGACCCGCGCGGGACCTTTTCTGGTGGGAGTCCGATAGTCGTGACTACTCCAACGCACTTCTCAAATTTGTAACTCTCAATTTTAGTCTTCAGCTTCGTGAGCTCTTCGTCAGACAACAAATCTGCTTTATTAATAATAATGACCATCGGAATGTCAAACAACGTACGACAGATCTCCTCTTCCATCACATCAAACCGCGACGCAGTCGCATCTACTACATACCACACACAGTGGATTCGTTCGGAGCTTTTGTGGACTTCCAAAAAGCTTCGCGTGACCTCCCAGAAGTCGTTTTTCGTCTTCATTTCAATCCCCTTTGCGTCGTACAAAACAATTGATTTGTGTGGGTGGATATACTTCGTATAGTACTTTGTAGGTACACTATCGACTTCTATGTTACTCGAAAAGAATCGTTGCGCCAAGGATGTCTTCCCACACCCAGCTTTCCCACATAACAAAACACTCACACGACTCTTCTCTACGGACTCCTCATACGACCGCCTGAAGCTCGTCAAGAGCGGCTGCGAGCTTTCAAGTAAAAGGGAGTCAAAGGACTTCTCATTCAAAATAAGACAGACATTCTCTATTTTATCAACAAATTGTTTTCGAATCGTCTCGATGAAGTTTCGGAAGTCAATTCCAGCGCCGTCGGTCATCGCAAACTCCAAATAGGTGTTTGAGTTTGGCGTCTGCCCGACACGACACCCCAACACAAACTTCATCTGCATTTTGAGGTGGAAACAGTACATCGTATAGCAGCTCCTCGTGTTGTTTTTACACATCACGCCGTTGGATTCCAATATATTGTGTATAGTGTTCCACGCGTTATCTATCGTCGTGAGTGTCGAATCTATAATAATCGTTTTCTTTGTGAATGAAAATGGCATACAGACATCACACTTCGTGAAACTCGACTCTTCTATCTGTTCAATTGAATACCTCTTCTCCGGGTCTATAACAAAGATATGTGACAGTAATTGTTGCACTTCCATTGGAACAGAGTCTGGTAACACATAGACAGCATATTTAATCATCTTGACTGTCTCTTCAGGGTCTTTCGAATAAAACGGATACTTCCCCGTTAACATTCTGACTAATATAACACCAATAGACCAGATATCCGCCTTTTTACCTCTATAGCAGTGGTCAAGTAATTGCTCTGGAGCTATATGATATAAACTTCCCACAACATTACTCTGCACAAAGTCCCAATCAGTCACTATAAAACTACTGTGACCAAAGTCGCAGATCTTCAAGTTAATGCCATCGCGGTCTAATATCAAATTCTCAAGTTTCAAGTCTCTGTGGACTATTCCATTGTCGTGACAATACTTGACACCACTCAAAAGCTGTTTAAAGAAGTTTCGAGCAACGGGAATAGAGAACGGTGCTATTGCAATATGTTCCGCAAGACTTCCCCCGGGACACAACTCCATGACAAAATAGAGTTGGTCATCATTTTCAATGACCTCATCGAGTCGTACGATATTCGGATGATTCAATTTGCGCAGACTCGAAATTTCATTTTCAAGGTGCTCCAAATTGATCTGCGAGTTCTTGTTGAAGATCTTGATCGCCTTTTTCTCCCCAGTGCGGCGATTGATAGCAAGTCGGACACACCCCTCACTCCCTTCTCCCAATTTCCTCTGAAGTTCATAGTCCCCGACGAGTCGGATGCTGTTCCCCTCTGCTTTCAGGCGGTAATTCTTCATTATCATATTCGCCAAGAACGAGAACTCCGCCTGACAAAGAAACGATTTGTTCTTATATGAATACGTCTGGAATATCATCTGTGCCTCTTCTTCGACACTCTGTGGTCGACTTTGTGGGCACTCGTACAGTAAATTTTCAATAGTGATTCCGTCGTCGTAGAGCACTTCAAGGATGAATTCCAAATCCTCGATATCGATCTTCCCGTCCTTTTTCGTGTCCGTCAAATTGAACAAGTAACAGGTGAACGCCTTATACTTTTGTGTGTTCTCTACTACACTCAAAAATCGATGTTTCATCTCTTGATCAAACAACGACCACAACAGCGACATCTCTTGAGATGGTATTTGAGACACATTAACTTCACCCTTAGCACCGGGAGTCGGAGTAACACTGTTGGGTGGCATTTGAAGTAACGTGGCGGGGTTCAACCCTGGCGTGACTCCAGGCGCGGGGGAGTCGCTTGGTGTGATCATACTAAAGACAGCTGGGGTGGGCGATTTTGATGTTTCTGGGAGTGATGGTGTTGTTAACGGTGCGAGGTTGCAGTCCGGCGTTTCCGTCACGGAGCATCGAATCTTCGGGAGTATTTTCCGCGAGTCGCTTTCTTTCATTTTGTCCTTCTGGCTTTGTTCACAGCGCGTTTTTAAATCGCTCACATAACAGATTAACTCGAGAAAGTCTTCATACGTCAGCCTACCCTCCCCGGTCGAGTCGTACTGGATGTAAGTTCATTGGAATAGTTTGCATATAGTTGTTTTATAACATTATATAGTACATAGGAAAGCAAACAAGAAACATCATTACTGGGGAATGGCATACAGTTGGGATGAAAGATTCTTCTTTGATAAGATCAGAGAGGACAAGGTACCCTTTGTTGCCGTAGTCAAGTTTCTCAAAAAGCTTCTTTGTATGTGACAAACGGTTTCCCATAAGGCCTCAATTTTTCACAGTTCCAAAAGTCAGTTCACTTTTCTTGGTGTTAAAATTTTGAAATTCTCTTGATTTTTTTTCTATTTGTATAGCTTTTTTACTAATCTAGAGAGCTTTATGATGTCAAAGTATTATTAGAATTATTAATTCAAATGATATTTCTAACTAGATCGACATTTGACGCGTAGATTATTTTGAATTGAATTAAGAAGATTATTTAATTAATATTCAGGGATAATTCCCTATTGTATTTTTAGGTTTTACCCACTTTTTCAGTCATTATTCTTTAGTATTAATTAGTATTCGAAACTAAAGAGTAAAACCTAAAAAAACGGGTTTTTTTAAACAAAAAAAATAAACAAAACTATTTTGATAGTTTGATTTTATTTAATTGAATGGTTAGTTATTTAATTATGATTTAAAACAGTTATTTACAGTTTACAAAAAAAATATTATTATTATTTATAATAAATAAATAAATAAATTTAGTATTACTTTTGCTTTTTTTTTTATTTTAAAATTGTAATTGTTATTGAACTATTCTAAAAAGTAATTAAACTATACAAAACCTAATAATAAGTTAAAAATAAATTAACAAAAATGTTTTTGAATTTTGTTATTAGAATTAATTTTTTTAATTAATAATAAAATATAATCACTAAATTAACACTATTGTAAAATATATCTAATAATAACTATTATTAATTGATAGTTAAAATTTATTTAGTTTTTTTTAATTATAATTATAATAATTGTAATTGTTTTAATTCACAAAAAGAATTATATGATTATATAATTTAATTTTAAATATACAATAATACATTTTAAACAATAATAAAAATTGACTGTACTATATGTTCTATTAAAATGAATTATACTAATTGCAATGAATGGATTATTGATTTGTGAGGCAGTCGATGTATTCCTGTTCGTTGTGGTGTGTGAAAGCACAAAGCAGTCTTTCTCTACAATTTCCTGTGCAGACAAAATCCTCTGCCTTAAAGTGTTTAACAAAGGTCTGGAATACACTCTCGTCTTTTCTCATAGCATCAGTCCACTCTCTCAATCCCTCAACATCGAACCTCGTGATACCATAAGTTTCTCCAGCATTATAATCCTTCACCCAATTATATCCAGACTCCATCAAATTGCACTCTGAAATGTTCAACATGAAAGTTTCCCAATTGACGACAGAATCCTTGTCGTATTCGATGATTTTAAATTTAGGGTTTAAATTGCCCCAAGTCGTTAACGCGGGGTTAACGATACTTGGGAATGTAGCGTCAGTGTAGTTTGGTAATAATCTATACGCGTCCATATGAGTATGTCCGCAGAGTTGAGCGATAACGATGCCACCGTATGTCTTCATGATGTCGGCATAGTCTTCGTTGAATTTTGGAGTCAGTTCCAACGTCCCGTCGTCACGTATTCCCATACATTCGTGTGATATTATCATCACCTTTTCATTGTTTTCTTTTGCATTTTGGAGGGTGTCTTTAAACCAAGCAACTTCATTCGCAGGGTCTGTTTCTTGGTACTCAGAACAATGTGTACTGAATGTATCGAAATAGACCAAATTAAGAGAAATGACTCTTATCCCAGGTTCAATGATTTCAGTGTAATATCCTCCTTTCTTAAACGTTTCTAAAGCTGTCGGACTTAACCAATCACTGAACAAATCACTCAAATGGTCGAGCATCCATTGAGACTTTGGGGGGTACCTAGACATGAGCACATGTGTGAGAGAAGAAGTATATTTATAATTAATATTACTATAAATAATAATTAAACAAACTCCCAGTTAGAACTGAGAAAATAGTCATGATTACCAGGAACGGGATACACTCGCAGACCAGGCATCCTCTTTTTCATCTGCTCAACAACAGAGGTAATCGTCTCTTTGTTAATTTCCTTCGATTGTCGAACTACATCACCAGGAACTGCGTCCATTAACCAAAAGACAACATCAGTTTTGTCTTTGTGTGCGTTGATAAAGTCAAACGAGGACGCTACGGTATCCAATGGAGCATAACAATTGGTATTACCACAACGACCAGCTACTTCGTTCTCTGTGTTCTTACGTGGACGAGAGTCTTCGTGGCAACAGTCGATCGAAAAACATTTCGCAGCAGATCCAACACTGTACTGGTTATCGGTATGAGTGTCTGTGATCACCCACGCTTTATATGTCCCGCGTGTTGCAAAAAACAAGACAAAGAAAAGAAGGATCATAAATATACTTTTAAAAGTTCTTTGGAAAAGATATTCATCGAAAAAGTCTCAGCAGATTTTTTTTACTATACTTATAGTTCTAGTTCTAATTTCTTTTTTATAAGAGAACACCAAAAAACATGTCAAAAATATTTCAAATGTTTTCAAATGATTATAAAAAACTATTATTTTTTAAATGATTTACTATATTTTATTTTTAACTTTATAGTAAATTAATTAGTATTGTTTATTATAAAAAATTAATTCATTTTCTTTTTTTTTTCTTGGTTTCTAGTTAAGAGAATGGTATACAGTATTATAATAATGATACAGTTCAGCTTTATTTAAAATATCTAATCTTCCCGATTTTAAACAATAAAAAAACAAAACATTGAAACACACGCCATCATCGAGGAAACAATTAACTAGTAAATATAGTAAAAAAAGCCATTAAAAACTGGAGGTCAAGCAGTGAAAACTAAAAAACAAACCCTTGTTTATCATGTCCGCACCAAAGTGGTTTGTCCCAACAAAGTCGAATGGCACGAAAATGCCTGAGTACTATCCGACCGACGACATGATAGTCGAGCAAAAGAGAAAGTTGAGAACACGCAAGGGTCCAAAGCAAACCCCCCTCGACAAACCCGCTGCTAATCTCGAGCACTTGAGAAAGAGCATTGTCCCAGGTGTTGTTTGCATTATTGTAGCTGGCAAGTATGCTGGAAAGAAGGTCGTTTACTTGAAGCAATGCATTAAGTCGGGCTCTTTGATTGTTACCGGCCCATTCAAGCTCTCTGGTGTCCCATTACTTCAAATCAACCAACGCTATGTCATCGCCACTTCACAAAAAGTCGACGTCTCAAAGGTGAACACTGAAGGTATCGATTTCATGTTCTTCAAGAAGAATACTCCTAAGAAGAGAGACCACTTCAGAAAGGTCCTCCCACAAGAAGAAATTAAGAAGGACTTCGAAAGCAAGAAGGAAATCCTCTTGAACAAACAAAAACAAGTCGACGAAACTCTCATCCCAGAAATTAAGAAGACTCAGTACCTCAAAGAATACATGAAGACCCCATTCTCCGTCAGAGTTGGTCAATTCCCTCACCTCTTGAAGTTCTAAGAAATTATGGGTATTTGTTGTTTTCTTTTAGCATTTTTGCATTTCATATCGACTTGGGTTTAGCTTTGGTTCGAGCCGCTTTATTTAATATATATTAGAACTTAATTTAATATATATTATCAGTTTACTTAATTTATTATTAATAATATTTAATAAAAGTTTATAATAAAGATTCAATCAATAATAAAAAATTCACTCTTTTCTTTTTTGTCTTATAATTAATTTGTTTTTTTATAAATTTTTGCCTGATTTAAAAAAACATTTTTGATGATCAAAAATGTATCACAAAGTTTAAAAATACAAAATTTTGCAATAAAATCGGAACACTTATAAACAGAATTATAATTGAACATTGAAATATCAACGTTTTTAAATGATTATATACTATCAAATAAAAACCATAATACTTGAATGATACACATTAATAAATCACAATATCATAATTATAATTTAAACACTGTTTGTAATAAATTGTTTTTTAAATTAATTATAATTTTTCGGTTTATGACTAGTTGGTTTCAGTATTATCATTTTAAGTTTTCATACACATAATATCTTATGACTGTTTCAACTATACTTTGTACTAAAATAATATTTAAGCTTTAAATATTATTTAATTATCTTTAATTTTAAAAAATTGAATTATAATTTATAATAATTTTATATCATAAATATGGTTGTAATTGATAGAACTCAAAGACACAAAAAAATCTCACTTTCTCTTTTTTATTGATGCTTTTACTGGTTTAGGTGCTACTCTCTTTGGTGCTGGTTTAGGTGCGACTCTTTTGATCACGGGTTTTGGTTTTGGAGCAGCCTTTTTTACGACTGGTTTTGGTTTTGGAGCGATCTTCTTGACAACAGGCTTTGGCTTAGGTTTTGGAGCAACTTTTTTGATCGCGATTTTAGCTTTTGGCTTTGGCGCAGACTTTTTGGCAATGGGCTTCGTTTTTGGCTTCTGTGTATTTTTTGGTTTTGTTAATGT
This sequence comes from Entamoeba invadens IP1, assembly GCF_000330505.1. Taxonomy (NCBI): domain Eukaryota; phylum Evosea; order Mastigamoebida; family Endamoebidae; genus Entamoeba; species Entamoeba invadens. Next base: position 154,787 of record NW_004440286.1, read on the forward strand.
CGCTTTCTTTGGAGCAGCGATTTTTAATTTACTTTTGGGAGAAGCAAAACTTTTGCCGGCTCCACCTTTTTGTGGTTTCAAAGTTATTTTTTTCTTAGCAAAAGCAGGGACGATTGGGCCTTTAACTGGGATAGGCTTCTTTCCTTTTTTTGAAGAGTCTTTTGCTTTCAGTGTCACTCCAACCTTTGGTATTTTAATTTTCAAAGCACCCAACTTGTTTTTCTTTGTTAAATTTGCCTTCCCGGGTTTTTTAGCATCAGGGAACAGCTTGTCTATCGCACCGTTCACCGTTTTAATAGCTCCATCCTTTACTGGCGCAAGTCCGTTTTTGATCTGATTCTTTAGTCCTGTTTTTGCTTGATCCTTTACGTATTCGCCCAACTTTTTATTGAATCGTTGACCCAATTTCGATTTTTGAAAATCCTTAACAGACTCTTTGTTCTTAAAAGTGCTTGAGAGTCTCTTCAAATCAACTTTCTTTTGGGATTTTAATCGTGTTTCTTTCCACACTTTATTCAAATTCTTTTTCATAGTTTTCGGAGTGAATTCGCCCAGTGTTTTCGTCTTAAAGTCTTTTATATTCTTTTTATAATCAAACGGACTTTTGAGTGCTTCTGCTGCTTTGCTCTTCAAGTTCTTCTTCGACAAATCTAACGACTTTCCTTGAAGTACTTTCATCCCAGCATCAGTTAAAGTATCAGTTGCCTTACTCACAACTTTGTTTACTCCCCATTTGACTACCTCCTTTCCAGTCTCCTTTGCAAGTCTCTTAATCGCCTCTTTACCTCCACCCTCTTTGTATCCAGTTGCTGTCTTACTAGCAATGTTCATCGTCTTCTCCGCTATCCCTCCTACAGTTTTAACAGCTCCAGATACTTTTTCAACAGCAAAAGCAGCTGTCGCAATCGGTGCAGCGACCACATTAACACCAGGGATGAATGATGCGACTTTGGCAACACCACCAACAACTTTGGCTACCTTGTTGACAGTGCCAGCAATTTTAGTCACTTTAGAAATGGTTTCTGTTACAGCAGGACCATTTTTCTCCATCCAAGCAGCAGCTTTGTCCGCGATTGCTTTTGCAGACTCTTTGAATTTTTCACCCCACTCCTCATCTTTTAAAAGAAGGTCAAAATCATCGTTTTCAAAAAAGGTCATGAAGCTGTCGATGTCATCATCACTGAAAAAGTCGCTCTCGTTGTCAAACAAACTGACCAAAGAATCATCAAAAGAGATTTTCAATGAAGCTGTCAAGGTTAGTAATATAGCAACAATTATCATTACAATATGAATTCCCTGTTTACATTGTTTTTTTATCCCCCCTTTAAAATAACTCTGTGGCTATTTTATTGATAATACTATATATTTTTAGTATACAACAATACAAATTATCTCTATATTTTGAAACCATGCTTCTAATTACTTCCAGCTTGTTTAATGATTTTTTTTTCGTGTAATTATTGGTCATTTTTCGCTCTTTTTATGGGTTGATTCATTTTTCTTGTTTTTCATTTTTTTAGTTCATAATGACCCAAACTTATATTGTACAAATATATAGTTCTTTTTTAACTGGCATCTTTTTGTTTTATGTTTAAAAATACAATTTTATTACTCCAAAATGGTAAAAAAATGATGGAAATTTTCATTTTTTTTCTTCAGTTTTGGTAATTATAGCTTTTTATAGCTTTTTAATTAAAACTGTAAACTTACTTCCCAATTATTTTTATTGTATATTTTGTTTGGATATTTCCTGTTTATTAACTCTATAAATATTTATTAATAAGTTAAATAATAACCAAAAAAAAACTAAAATCTACCATATTATGTCTATTTTTTGAATTTAAAAATATAACTTTAATAATACAAAACTGAAAAATAGAAAAAGTCAACATACTTTTAACCAAAAAAAATAAATTTGTTAAATTGTTATTTAAAAAAATAGATATATATAACCCGTCATAGCATGACGGTAACACTTGACGAAACAATACAAAATGTGAGTTACTTGCTATCAACGAACATTGCCTGTGCTCCTGGCGTGACTTGGTCGTACATGATCGCCAATTTATAAATGGATTTCTGATATTAAGTCTCTTCCTTTCAATTCACTTACAAGCCATCTCCAAACCATATAGAATTAATACAGAAACTATAAAATATATTATTTATGTATCTTTAAAGAATGTCTAGTATAAAACAACAAACATAGAATGTGGGGTATTTCTGTAAAAAGGAGTGTATCTGTGCGAATATAATAAGAGCAAAATCGTCGTCTTTCAAAACGACTTTCTGTAAAACTCTTTGCCATAAAATGTGGATCACAAAAAGGGGTTGTTCATTCACACAATCTGCCATTATTTCACTGAGTTCGACTGATTCGATGATTTTGTTCTCCCCATTCTTTGAATCCCAGACACCAAGTGTTCTTCCAAATAATTGACACAACACTAAGTAAAGCACATTCACAGAACTCGGCGCAAACGGAACAAATGGGTTTGCTGTTTTGTAAATAACAAAAGCGTTTAACAATGCGACAAGGGACAGTTTCTTCCTATTAAGTGTTTCAAGTTGATTATAAAACTTCATTTGGCTCAAACACCCATTCAACTTCTCTTGTGAAAAATTTGTGATCCACACAATGAGTTGCACGATTTTCGCGTTACTGATCCCGTCGTACCTCTTTCTTAGAAACTCAATGAGGTTCTCCTTGCTCTTCTCGACTTCGGAGACAAGACTCAAAAATGACATCTGTGAGAAGTATCGTGAAATGTCATTCATCTGTTGTTGTCTGATTTCAAGAAAGTCCAAATGCGTCTGAACCGTCACGGAACCCCTCGCAAATGTGAATTCGGGATATTCATAGCACGGTACTAATATCCCATTGCCATTCTTCTTATCCATCAAATCCATCACCACCATGAACCTCCCCCTTTCGAAAAAGAAATTACAAAACTGCGCAATGAACTCTTCGTTGTGCACATTAGACGAACCAAGAAGCTTTGTTATCTTACGCAAAAAGTCGTCGGAGCACAGTAAAAGCATTTGAAACGTGTTTTTGTAGATCATCGCCATCTCAGAGAACATCACGTACTCGACCCTTTGCTCCGACACAAAAGTCGAGTATATGACAAACAAGAGCGTTTCCAGAAATTCGACGTCTTCAATCGAGAAGTATTGAAGACATTCCAATAATCGCCGGAAGAGTTCCACTGCCTTACTTGCCTGTGTTGTGAAGATTTTGTTTGTGAATTTCTGTTCGATAATTGTTGGGTCGAAGAAGAGTTGGAAACAATCGAGTGTCATCAATAATAGAGTTAAAAACTGTTTGTGTGACGTCACACTAATTTTGGAGCAATTCTTCTTTGGTATTATGAAGAGTGTTGTTGCGTAAAATCGTGTTTTTGTTTGATACGCTCCAAGAACAAAGTAATGATAGTTCTTGTAGTTGGCCGGGTGCGACGCTAAAGGTACAAACCACGTGTTTCCGATGACGTTGATGATATCTTTCTCGTGCTGTGTGACGTTATTCATGAAGTCAAATAACACCTCCACAAATGGGACACCTGGGCTCTTTAAGTCTCCATTCAAATGAAAGTTGCACTCTGCCGAGACCACAGCAAAGAGTTCATATAAAGTTTCATATTGAAAGAGTTTACTGAGTTCAATGAATACCTCATTAAGAGTATCCCAAAACATCGAGTTCGAAAGTGTTTGCATCGCGCTTTGTAATGTCTCGAAGACAGTGGTCACAACTAGTTTTGCTTTGTCCTCATACGTCCCAAAAACCTTTTGAATGAGTGTGGGATCATATTTAATTCGGCCATTATGGTGTTTACACATCACATCACCTTCAAACCGGAAGATCCCACAATCACAGTATCCCCGAGGGTCGTTGAACGTTTTGTAGTTATGCCCAACGTGTTCCGACTTATCAAAACAATCTTGACATAAAGTGACATTAGGTCCGTAACATTGGGGACATCGATAAGCTGTTGTCAATCTATTGTAACACTGTCTTCTCGTTGGCCCCCTTTTAAGGCGTCCAATGAGGTTGGTTAATATCGAGTAATATGGAAACACACTAAGCGACTCATTCAAGTTTTTTCCATCCACAGTTATGCTCCGAAGTAATGTGTTTAATGCAGAAGAAAGCTGTAAGGGATCAATTCGATCAAGATCCTCCATGATTTTTTGAGTTCTTTTCTTCTTCGTTCATTTCATCATCTAATAAGCCTCACTTTTTTCATTGTTTAAATTTATTATATATTATAATTTTATTTGTTATTTATTATAGTTTATTGTTGGAATAATAGTAAATGGTAAAATCAAATGTTTATTGTTATATTTGTTTTTAATTAATAATTTGTTAATTTTTCTATTGTGTGGTTAATTGGAATAGTTAGTAAAAATGTTATACAATAATTATATTTTTTTATAAAAAAAATTGTAAATAATATTTATTATTGAATTAATAATATATTACAAAACCATTAAACTATAAAAAATACTATTATTTATTTAAAACAAACTAACTATAATGTTTAAATTATTTTAATAACAACATTATTAAATAGTAGATTCTATTTTTAACAACAAACAAGAAGAAGTAATTTATTATTAACTATATCATTAAACTAGATTTTAAATTAAAGCAAGAACTTAAAAGAAGAAATGAAAAATCGTGTTATTGGAATTGATTTGGGGAATTATAATGTAGTAGTTTCGATATTAAAAGATGGAGTCATAGACATAGTTGAAACGCCATTAGGGCAGTCTTCATTTCGGTCTTCAATAGCTGTAATTAAAAATGAAATTAAGGCTGGTGTAGATGCCAGTGTATCCCAAGTATGGCGGTTACCCGAGTGTTGTTACTTTGGTATTGAAAGATTATTAGAACAAAATATTTTTGAAGTTGAAATTGATAGTTATAAGTACAACAAAGAAGTTTTACTCATCTACTTTTTTAAAATGATTCAAACTGTTTCTCAAGCTGATTTATGTATTCTTACACTCCCTTTAAATATACCTGAAGAGAAAAAGTCTTCAATTAAAAACATTCTTGAACTTTCGGGAATGCGATGTCTTCAAATAGTTTCCCCAAGTGTCTGTGTGTCATTATATTTGTGGTCTTACTTCCCTCAAATTGGAGAATATATATTAGTCTTAGACGTTGGTGAATCACAAAGTTCGTGTTATGCAATTAAAAAAGAAAGTCTTGGGGTGAGTATTATAGTAGAAGATTCTATACCAATTGGTGGTGCAAATTACACCGAAGTGATATATAAGAAGGTCGAAGAGATTTTAAAAGAGCGTGGCTATGATTTCAAAGACTCATTTTCAACATCGAAAAGTCTAGACAGTACAAGCGACAGTTCTTTCGACTCAAAAAAGACAGACACCGACGAATCAAAAACGTGTCTGAGTGAAAAGCTTCGTCGTAAGATAAGTGAAGACGTCGAGAAGTTCAAAGCGACATTTTCAAGTCGCCAGTCGCTTGAAAGTACTATGAAGATCTCCATCTCGAGCACTGAAGAGATCAATGAGGTCATAACGCGACAAGAGTTCATTGAATGGGTTAAAGAATATGACGAACACATTTTAAAGTTGGCGCAAAGGGTGGTTGCGACACTCCAACGGCGGGAAGGTGTTGAGATCTATGACATTGAGTTTATAGGAGGAGGGAGTCGTGTCGATACTCTTCGTCGTGTATTTGAAGAACACCAATTTATAGTGAAGCACCGATTGAATAAAGAAAATGTGATATCAAAAGGAAGTGTTTTGGTTGGGATGCAGCTTTCTTCCAATTTTGAAAAAGTCCGACTGTGTTCTGTCCAACGAGTGATAGAACCAAACACCTTCAAAATATCGGGGATTGGGAATACAGAGGCCAAAACTAAAAATTGTACCGTGACAATCCCCAACGTGCACAGTGAAAATTGTGAATTGGAATATCAAGGAAAAATCGTTGGTAAAATCTTAAATTGTAAGTTCTCTGAGGAATTTAGTGATTTGCGAATTAATATCAAAAATTGGGTGTATTGCTATTCTAAGGAAAATCATATCTATTCGAATGGCGTGTTACAAAGTGACACAAATGAAAAGGTGATATACCGGGTTGGTAAATTGAATGAAGTTAGTGATGGCAGTTCTTTACTATCCACTCAAAAAGTAGGTCCTGGCTATTTTTTAGATCAAGATGTAACACATCAAAACGCTTTAAAACAACTCAACGACTTGTACATGCAAACTGAGAAAGGTCAAAAGAGTGTTCAAGAGTGCAACACTTTAAAAGCACAATTCGAGACTTTCATTATCAATAATAAAAATATTCGGTCGGAAGACGAGAACGCAGAATTAATACTAAAAAGAAAAGAAGCAAGAAAGGTTGTGAATAATGTCGAGCACTTGAAAGATATTATTGGAGAGTATATCACTCAATTCTAGAATAATTAGTTATTATTAAATCATAAGTATAGAAACTATACTGTTATTATATTTAATTGTTTTAAATATATATAATATAGTATATTACTAATAACACAATAAATGTTATTAGTAATGGTATTATTGATTTGGATTGATATTTTTATTACCATTTGTAGTTTAAAAATAATAAACTACGAAATAATTATAAAACATTTTAAAAAAATTTAAAATGTGTTATTTTTGTAATCAAATAAAAAAAAAAGTATGTTATTAGTTTGATTATAGTTTGATTTTTAAATCAAAATAAACTTGAATTTTTAATTTAATAATTTATAATATAATTAGTATTAAAAATGGTTTTAATTGTATTAATTCAAACCAATTTCAACGATTATTTTTTTTTTTATTTTCGAGTAATTTCAAGTTGAAAATATTTCAACTATCAATGGTACAAATATATCAGAAAAAACGGGAAATTGATGACATAAAACTTATTAAAAAACCGGGAAATAGGAAAACCACTGAAAAAACGAAACTTTAAAATTCCAAAATAAAAATGTCGTCAAGTTTGTTATCATTTCGATCTTGCTCGAAAAGCTCCTTTTTTCAGAAATGAGTGAATGACAATTAGTTTTCAATCCCCACAAGCGTCGGGCGTCTGTGGCCAAAGAAAAGGAAAAAGACAAAGACAAAAAAAGAGAGCGTAAGGGTTCTCAATCTGAAGATGAACGGAAAGAGAATGAAAAAAAGGAGATGGAATTCCTATCGAAAAATTACACGTCGGACTTTGTAAGTTTGTTTTGCCCCCTTTCACCCCTAGTAATTCAGTTTCTCACCACAACCTATACTTTATTTAATAAAACAACTATTAATATACTATTTGCTTACCCATAGAATACAAACTTGACAACCAACCAGGCGAGCTCATCACGTGCAGTGAGTGTATCAAGCTTGTGATGAAAAATGTTTCTACAGCTTCCGAAAGAGCCGGTGATACTTTAGAAAAGTTTTTGGATTCGGTACGTAATCGAACGATGACGGAAGAGAACAAGTCCCATTTCAAGATGGTTGTTGCTGAAATGCTTTCAACGGAAAAGATCCACTTAACTGGTCTAGACATATTAAACACAGTCTTTTTGGAGCCGATGAAGAAGGTAGGAAGTGATGAAGCCAAAAGTGTCGCATCGAATGTGCAAGGCTCTATTAACATCGTCGTACAGCTTCACACCAAATTCCGATCGATCATGGAAGAAAGTTTTAAAGATCTTTCCCCGGAGGGTCTTCCCCTCTTTAACACCCAATTCTCTAAACAACTTTCACTTTTGAAAATGGGGTCGAGTTATATGACAAAGTATACACAGTACTTAGAACAGACGACTAATATACTCAAGAAGGAAAAGGATGTTGTCAAAGCACAGAACAAAGCAAAGGAAGACTATATTGCTGCACACTCTGATGTTAATAATATCCAAGCCATCTCATTCTATTTGATTCTTCCTATTCAAAGAATTCCAAGATACGAACTCTTGATCAGAGATATGCTTAAAGACGCGGGTAAAGACTACTCGGGCCTTGAAAGTCTGATTAAAGCTTATAATGATGCTAAAGAGAGTGCAAAGGCATCAAACACACTTAAAACACAACTTGAAGAACAAGACAAATTGAAGTTCTTAAAAGGGATCATTAAGGGATCTCTGAAATTTGGAGAGTCGACCACAAGAAAGTTCATGTGCTGCGGACCAATGTACTGGATCCCAAATTTGCAGGAACCACCAAAAGAGCTTTTCTATTACTTCTTGTTCAACGACATTTTGATCCAAACGAAGCCAAAGAAGTTCCAGTTTGTTCTTTTCTGTTCGAATGAGTGTTGAGTGAGACTAAAATGCAGTGGAGAGTCTGTTAAGAAGCAAGATGGGGATATGGCGTCTTGGTTGTATAGTAGAGAAGTAGACATGGAGATGAAAGATTTAGAGAATTGTCAGTTTGAAGTGACGGATGAGTGGGACGTCAGTGCTGGGTGGTGGATTGTTAGTATCAAAGGGTCATCAGCCGTTCCATACCCAATCAACTTGTTGATGAACAATTTGGGACTGAACTGGAAATTTGCGGTGAACACTGAAGAAGAAAAGAACTGTTGGGAGAGTATCATCTACGACCAGGTACTTGCAAGAAAGAAAACACTTGAAAACTTGTCGACACGAAAGAAACACTCGACGACTGTTTCGACAGTGACCCCCACCATTAGACAAAAATTTGTGACCATAGATTCGGAGTTTATTAGTTTGTTAAATTAACGAATTACTATAAATATATAAGGTAATAATATAATATACAATATAATAAAGACTCCAAGAAGTGACTTGTAGAGTACAAAGTGCCAAATAATATGGAATTGGTGACATGTGGAGATACCATTAAAAACGTAATTAAGTCGGTGATAGCGACGTGTAACTCCTCGAGTGACAATGTTGTGAAAATGAAGGAGTACGTGCACAACAGAACGATGACGGATGAGAACAAGTCCCATTTCAAAATGGTGTACAATGAAATGCTGTCTTCAGAGAAGGTCCACTATCTTGGGTTTGACATTCTGGATAAAGTGTATTTGGAACCAATGAAAAATGCTGGAAGTTCGGAAGCGAAAAGTGTTGCGACGAGTATTGAAAGCGCAATTAAGATGTTGGGCTCAGTCAGTAAAAACTTCCAAGCGCTCATGGAAGAAGGGTTGAAGGACTTGACTAAAAGTGGTCTTCCCCAGTTTAATGCTAAGTTCACTGGTCAACTTGGTCTGTTGAAAATGGGTTCGAGTTACATTACTAAGTATACACAGTACTTAGAACAGACGACTAATATACTCAAGAAGGAAAAGGATGTCGTCAAAGCACAAGACAAAGCAAAGGAAGACTACATGGCCGCACACTCTGATGTAAAAAACATCCAAGCCATCTCATTCTATTTGATTCTTCCTATTCAAAGAATTCCAAGATACGAACTCTTGATCAGAGATATGCTTAAAGATATCGGCAAAGATTATGCGGCAATGGACAATTTGATTAAAGCATTTGAAGTCGCGAGAGATAGCGCAAAGGCATCAAACACACTTAAAACACAACTTGAAGAACAAGACAAATTGAAAGCGGTGTTAAGCATGATTGACATTCAACTCGATGTTCTTCCAAGCCGAAGGTTCCTTTGTTGCGGCCCGCTGTATTTGGTAGTTAATTTGGTCAGTCGCCCGACGGCACAGAACTTCTTCTTTTTATTCACCGATCGGTTGATTGGGTGTAATGTGAAAAAAATGAAAGGGAAGGATGTCAAAGACGAGAAGTCGAAAGAAGAAGCGATGGAAGCGTTGTGTAAGTTGAACTCACTTGATGAGATCATAGCAGAACAGTACGTCTTTGAGAAAGTGACCGACACGATCATCACAGAAGGGAGTGGCATTTATGCGATTGAAGACACTGAAAAGGTCAAAAATATCATTCACTGCAAATTGAACCAAATTCCATACAAATTCTCATGCGAAACAAAAGAAGAGGCGGAGGTTTGGAATTCCCTTTTGTTTGACCAGATCCAACGATTGAACCACAACGCCAAACAAAAACAGTAATCAATTTTTCCTTATCACTGAATAATGTTATTTACTTTATTTCTCGAAATAATTCAAGACTCATAAACATTGAGTCTTGAATCGTAAATTTAGATCGAAACTATTAATTATACTATATTATAACTATAAATATAGTTAGATCATACTAATAGTTAGTTAGAAGCATGAGTCAACCAAGACAATACATCAATTTGGTGGTTGGAGGACACTTCAAAAGTGGGAAGAGCACTTTGATGGCACACTTTCTTTATGAAGTAGGTGGCATTGATAAAAGGAGTATGGAAAAAGCTGAAAGAGAAGCGCAAGAAATTGGGATGGTTGATACGAAGTATTCGAGGTTGTTGGATTACACAATAAATGAGAGAAACGCTGATAAGACTATTAATACCAAGACGTGGAAAATAATAACTCGAAGATTTGATATTTCAATGACAGATATTCCTGGGTGTAAGAAGTTAAAAAAGAACGCGATACGTGGGATTCAACAGGCAGATATAGGAACTTTCGTTGTATCTGCTGTAAAACACGAATTTGAATTCTTTTTAAATGAAACTAAAGAACTGCTCATTTACTATAAAACGTTTCTTATTGATAACATTTTAATTTGTGTAAATAAAATGTCGTGTGTGGAGTACTCTGAAGAGATTTTTAACAACGTGAAAAGCACAATGACTCAATTTTTGAAATCTTTACATTTCGACCTTCAAAAAGTGACTTTCATACCAACCGACGGATTTGAAGGAGACAATTTAATTGAAAAATCTCCAAATATGGGATGGTTTAATGAAAAGACTTATTTGGACGAACTCGACTCTTTAAAATTTTGTCGTAAGATATGTGAAAAACCTCTTCGAATTGTCGTTGAAAAGGTCTCCTCTATCATTGGAATTGGCACAATATGTTCCTGTGTCATTGAAAGTGGTGTGTTAGTGAAAAAACAAATGCTGCGAATAGCACCAAGTGGAGCAACAACGACGTGTGAGAGCATTGAAAGGCACCATGAAGATTTGAGTCTAGCAAAAGAGAGAGATTATGTTGGCATACGTACGCAATATCTCAAATATAATGAATATCACATTGGTGATATTTTGTCGGATCCCAACAATCATCCAGCAATCAGATGTGGGAGTTTTGAAGCCAAAATAGTTATGATGTTTGATCAAAGAATTACAGAGAGGTATGACCCCGTTTTGAATATACACATGAAACAGATCAACTGTTATATTAAAGTGAACTCAGTCTTCAATCGACAGGAAGATGTGACTACAAATGAACAAGAAGTAGTTTTGAAGAAGGGAGAAACTGCTATGGTTACAATAACTCCACTCAAAAAACTTTGTGTTGAAAAGTTTACAGATTATCCGAAGTTAGGGACGTTTGTGATTCGAGACAGTAACAAAACTGTTGCGGTTGGGGTAGTCACCGATGTCACTCCCTACTCTAAAGTTCGCAGTTATTAGTATAAACTATAACAATAGTTTTTATAACCATTGATTTCTAACTAAATGAAACACAGTGAAATTGATATTAATAGATACTAGTTTTTACCTTTTAAAATAGTAAAATGGGTTGTCAACAGCCTGGTGTTTGAACCTGATGTGGACACTTTCAAACTTGCAGTTGTCCAAACTGAGAAGAAAATGTTGGTATGTGACAAACTCGCCTTTGTGTCTGACAAACTCCTTTCCAAAAATGCTCATACACTTCACGTCGCGCTGGTCATACTCCAAATTCTTGAGTGTTTTTATCCGACTGATATTGTCAATAAAGAGATTCCCCGTGTTGTGAACAACAAGACTCAACAGGTGTAAATTGCCTAGGAACTTCCGGTGTTTCACCTTACCGACCTCGTCGAAACGCATTTCCGTCAGTTGAGTTATGTGTTCTAATAAAGACATATCAACACAACACACTCGTTTGAATGAGACACACCGAAGGCTCTCAAAAATCGTTTGTTCGATGTTTTTGTCAACTTTACACCTGAAAAACTTCATTTCCTCGCACTCTACGTTCGAAAGTAAAGTTGTCAAACAACTCACCTCACTCCGACACACTTCAACTTGTTTAATAAAAATACTCTTCTTCTTTCCTTCTTCACCACGACGCTCGGAACTTATGGCATCATTCGTATTATTGCCCTGCACAACAGCTTTTACTGTGTTTTGTAAAATGCTTTTCTTATTGATGTTTTTGTTGTTAAGTAACAATACTGTGCATTGTTTCTGAATGAATAGTGTATAGTAGTCGGTGTTAATATCAACGTACGAGTTGAAGGGAACTACAACATGTTCCAAGTTAAGTGTCACTTGAACGTTATTTGAAATACTGTCCAACACCGACGTGTCAAACATAAAGTAACCTCCCTGTATTAAATCATCACTGATTATCAACTCTTTCAATTTACTCATCCGCTTAATAAAGAGGAATGAATATTTCCTTTCCTCTTTGAACATCATTTGGTCCATATGAAGACGGAATGTAATAACAGATTTCAATGCTTCTAAGTTCTCAAGTAAGTCGTTGTGTCTTGTCTCAACGTCTTTCAGTTTGTAGCATTGCCCGATAAACTGCGCCGCTTTTTCCTTTGTTCTGAACGTTCTCAGTGTCTTGACAAGTGTTGTATTGCTGTATTGAGTCTCTTCCTCATATTTATTGATTGCAAGATACTTCAGTGCTGTGAAAAACCTTAAATCATTCAACAAGATCGGGGCTACTGACTCGTTGTAGTGTAATATCAATTTGACGATATTCTGAGGCACACAGACCATCAAAAGTTCATTAGTAGTGTATAACTCCAATGCGTAAAATGTAAGTGATGTGATGTGTTTGTTAGGTTTGTTCTTTAAGAACTCTCTGTATTTAACAATGGTGAGGTGATCAACTGCACTCAACATGAAGTGTGAAGTGTTCCACTCTTTCCCGCTCAGACAGTTTAACTTAGTCAATGTATTTGGTGCTTCTCCGAAGCGTCGACTGACTCTTGTTAATGTTTCAAGCGTTTCTTGTGGTGTATATTGAATGATTTCATTGATGTATCTCCTTTGTAGCATGTAATACATTCATTTGTTCTTTTGCATTTATATGAAACAAATTGTGTTGTGCTCACTTTCCTTCTTCAAAACGAATTATTTGTTCTCTTTTTGTTATTCTTTTATCATTAAAATTTTAATTAAATTCTAATAAATAAATCCTAGTTTATAAACAATAGTTTTTACTAAAATAGATTAAGAAAGTGGCAGGTAAAAGAAACTATAAACATATCTATTAACTATTAGTAACAAATACACTATTTTGTTATTCCGTTATCTTCTGTATAACATTTTCCACGTCAGCAATGTCAAATTCATAACATTCACTCCTTCCTCTAATAAAAGTATTAACCGCCGAATAGCATTTTCTCAGTTTGTCTTCTATTCGAATGGACGTTTGAGTGGCATCGACATACGTTGGAATTTCTTCTGCAAGAAGCAATTTTCTATTTTCCAACACGAAGACTGGAATGAATGGCGCCTTTTCTTTTAATATGAGTGTGTCATATTGCTGTGAAACAATTGGTCCATTGAACACCATTTCCATATTACGAAAGTTCTTGTCTTTTTGAAGCTCCTTTGTGTAGTTCTCTGCTTTGTCGCCTTTCCATTGTGAACTTTTTAGTCCACAGTACACACTGAATGTCGCGTCGTAATTCTTTAGTTCTAAGAACTTGGCGCCAAGAATTAACATCTTCTTGTAGTCTTTTGTGGTAATCAACTCGTTCAAACACCACTTGTTGAATTTCATCGAAACGTCTTCAAAACAATTTTGCTTGTGAGTGACTTCCTGGCTGGTGAGAATGTTCTTTTCACGAAGAACAAGGTCTTGCACTTTCATCCTTCGAAGTTCTTTGAACATCATTCCTGTGATCTCCTCACATGTGTTTTGTGGTATTTTCCCACCTTTTACGTCCGTGACACCTTTGGCCTTTTCAGTGAAGTAGTTGAGAGAGACCTTCCCCATGAATTCAACTTGACTTTCAGTGAACATGTCACCCCAATACTCTAAAAATGATTTACAAACAGAGAAATAGACATTGGCGCAGTCCGTAGTTAACAACTGAACGTTGTCTTTAATGAATTGCAACACTGTTTTCTGTGTTGTGAAATACGGGAGTGTTGTCATATAGAATCTGACATACCCAAGTGAGACGGAGTCTTTACTAAACAACAGAGTCGACAATGTCTCCACGCTTAAACACAACGCAACTTTCATTCTACTCTCTTTGAAGTCGTAGATTCCCGTTTCGTCTATTCCTTTGAGTACAAAAGACTCATATCTCAGTGCTGTCTTGAGTATCCCATAGCCTAGTTTATTAACAAATCCCTCTTTATTATCGTCAGAGACTACAAAGCCAGAGAACACGTAAGCCATCTCCTTCACGTGTTTTGTTATTTCAGTGAATCGTCTCATCAACTGTTTTGTTGGGTTTGGCAACTCCAAGATGTGGTGTTGTAGATTCTTAATATCTTTATCAGTGTATTTCTCCTTATTAATATCGACCAACTGAAACGTTCTAAATACGGAAGATGATGTCATTTTAAGTAACATTATACTGAGTGCCACCTTCTGACTCGCTTCTAAATGTCTGTGCACCTCACATACAAAATTATTAGTTTTAAGAAATCCATAATTCTCTTTCAGTTGTCGAACATTTTGGAGTGCTTCTAATAATGACGAATAACTGAATTCGGGAACATCTTTTAACAACTCTGCACAAAGTGGGGTGGTGTATTCATAAGATGGTACAACTCCACTTCCCATCAATGACTTCTCGAGTTCCCTACTACATCTACACACAAGTCGACTTTGTGTTCTTCCGAATGCTTTGAGGAAGACTAAATTTGGCTCAAATGTAGTTTTAATGAGCTCAGATTGTTGAAAATAGTCTGACACAGAATTAAACTCGATTTTCTGAGTAACATCTTCTGACATTTGCAAAGCGTTAATGAAAGGAATAACAGACTTCCTGTTGGTGAATTTAGTGTTTGGATTGAATGCTTGAAGTGAAATGAATTCTCCTATAATAGTCTCAGGTATCAGAACTCCTTCATGTGTGACAATGCTAGACGTTGAATATTTACGCGTGTTGTTCTTCGCGTAGATCTTTGTTGTTAAACACATCCAATCTCTTTATGTATTTTCTCTATCTCTTTTTTGGTACTTCAGAAAACCACCAAATCTTTAACTTTATTATTTGGTTAAACAATCACTGAAATGCTTCTTTGTCGTATTATTTTAATTCAATGAACCAATCGTTTTATTATTCTATTTAATCATTGTAATGTATTATTACTATTAACTATATATTACTAAATCGTAGATACCTCTATAATCGTTATAGATTTGCCATTTGATTGGCATTTATACTATTAGTAAAACAAAAAATGATGTTTAATTGTAATAGATAATTAATTAAACAAAACTATCAAATCTATTACAACCACATACTATTTTTATTATAATATACTATTTTTAACAGTTTTTGAACCCAAAAGGGGACAATTGTTTAAAACTATTATTTAATGAATATTTTACTATGTGTAATGGTTTTTATAATAATTTAAAGTGTAATATCAAAATGCTATTTAAAGAAAAAGTTGATATACAGTATGACAAGTTTGACTTAAACGACTAGTTTGGGTTAAATGGTAAAAATTATAGTTCAATTATAATATTTTTCGAACTATAACCTGAACTAATAAATTGCTTTTTTATAATCAAGTTTATATAAAAAATTGAATAATAAAAAGCAAGTCAAAAACCCAAACACACTATATAAAGAATAAGAAAGCTATAAAACAGTAAAGATACTAATAAACTACTACATATTCATGATCATCACCAACATTTTAATGTGAACACAAACAATAAAGTTTTATCAAAATTTGACGAATAAAGTAACTATAATAGTTCAAATTCAATTCAATTATAAATACAGTCTGACTTCTCCAGAGTGTGTAATTATTATTTTTGTTGTTCTCTATTATTTGGGCATTTCTTAAGAACAAACCCGAATATAACATAAACTTGCTTTTTAAAGAGTTGGTCCACGTTTTATTAGCCAAAATCAAGCGGAAATTCTTAATAAATCCCACTCTTGACAGGTTTAGCAGTTTTTCCTTTCGTTGAATTCGTTTTTATGGATATTATTATTTAATTAAGTTAAAAGCAGTATTCTTCCATCGCGATAAGAAATACTGCTGATTTATCATATTAAAATAAATATAAAGTAACACAAACGTTTTCGAATGAAGTAGAAAATGTTTGACGTGTTTGAACTCAACGAAACAAACACGTTAAAACATATAAAACAATACTTAACATGTGTTTTGGTTTTATTTTTCAAGATCAGAGTGTAACATAAAACAATAGAATTAATAATAATTTAAATATTATTTTATTTAACCATTTAATTTTTTTCTAGTTTAACCCACTGTTTACTATAATAATTGGTTTTTAAACCATTAACGTGAACCATTTAAGGCAAACTTGTCTAACTGTACAACTATTAACACAAATTACCATCTAAAATTTCAATTATTTTTAATAGTAAATAATGACAAATTAATAGTTTCCCAGAAGTTCATATTGCCTATGTTTAACAATGAAGAACACACAAATAAATATTTTGAAGACTCTCTTTTGACACAAAACGTAAAGATGGATAAAAAGACTAAAAAAATTAAACTGGTGCGTATCTCCTGTATCTACACACGCTGACTCTGTTTGTCAACAGTCTTCCCCCGTTCATTTTTAACATCGGAATTACCTTTCTTCTCATGATTTTATTGTCTTTGATATGAAGTACTCTGTATTTCGTTGACTTGACCATAGAGTCAAACAGTTTCGCGTCACTCCACGGTGTTTCACAGAACTCGTTCAACTGCACTCCAAGTGCGTTGTCTATCATTTGTGTGTCTTCATAGGTCAAATCGCTCCACTTGATTCTGTTTCTTCTAGTTTCTTCAGTCGCTTTCCCAATATTGAGGTACAAGACACCGACGTCTTGGATGTCCGCACTCAACACTTTTTCGAAAATATTTTGGAAACTCCCGAAGTATGGAATACATGGGTTCCCAAGCTCTTTCATTGCTTGGATCAAATTCGGATAACTGCCGTCTTTAGGGTTAGTCAATTCGTTCACCCACTCCCGCGTATCCATCAAATCCGGTCTGAGTTGTGGCTTCGCAAATCTGTTCAATCTGAATGAGGAGAACCCGATCGAAAGTCCCAACGTTGCAAGGAGGTTGTGTCGCAAGTAATACAACTGCACAATCACTTCAATGAAATACTCGTGGAATTCTTTGTTTAATATGATGTCATTAATCGATTCATAAAGTGATTGCGACACCCAATACGCCAAGATATCGACTTTCTTCTTTAATCGGCTGCACCCATTCCCGCTCGTCTCATTTGTTTCGAATAAAAAATAGCTCGCGGTTGGCACTTTGTGAATATCTGTACATGTGCTTCGGTGAGTTTTTGAGCTACAAGTCGTGGAGAGAGTAACACGTAGAAATACTGTTGTGGGAATCTTTTGACCTTTTCAATCAACACATTTGGATCAAAAGAGACTCTCATCGATTGGACTATAGACCCGGTGTCATGGAGTGTTTTAAAGGCTTGGACGATCTCCAAGAAGATCTTATACATCCCCATCATGTACGTTTCACTAAACACATTCGGCACTTTCCTCCAATACTCAAGGAGATACGCCACACTCGCTGCTTTCTTTTCTTCGTCTTTCACACTACTTATTATTCTATTCGACGCACTTCATAGTAATTCAATGAACAAACAAATGGATCAGACTCGCAAAGAACTCTTCATACGAGACTCCAAATATGATCGGCATCCACGAATACGCTCGAGAGAAGTTCTCCTTATTGCCATTGAACCCTTTGAAGTATGACATCGGAACTCGACTCATTTTATCAAAGTATTCCCCAAGTTCTTGCTTCGACCGCTGGTTTGAGAACTCAAACGACTTGAAGTTGTCCGGGTGAGTGAGCGCATTACATGTGAACAATTTCTCCTTCCAATTTATCGGCATGTCGATCATCAAATTTGATAATATCGCAAATTGCGAGACGACATCACACAAGCAGAACGCACCAATTCCAGTGTTTCTGTCGTCCGAGTTTTTCGACGACGCTCTTTCTCTGAGCAAAGTGTTGGACTGGGTCATTGACGGTGCTTGAGAGCCAAGCGCCTGCGTCGAAGAAGCCAATGGTGATATGTTTTCTTTGAAGGGGAGTTCTTGTGACACGTTGATTTTTGACCGATGGGATGACACTGAAATGGTGTTGATAGCATTTTCAAGGAAGAGGAGTGTGTACACTACACTCTCTATTTTGAGGGTTTTCGTGAGGAGGGAAAAGTAATCGACTGACTGCGAGGTCAAAAATCCTTCAATGAAATTGGAAATGTCTGCGAGGAGGGTGTAGAATAAGTAATGGAGTCGGACCAAGTAAGACGTATGATTGGTGGGGCAGTCATCAATTAATGCATCTGCGTAGGTGTGGAGTTCTTTCATAAACTGCGTGATGTTTGCGTGCAACACACCTTTCTCTTGTTTTGCTTCTAAATCTCGTTTTATTATGCGTATTTTTTGATACGTGGGATATCCCCTTAAGTCCTCAATAACTATTGGAGGAATCACAGGGTCTACTTTTCGGGCACCAAGTGTCGCAGTCATCGCCCGGCGAGTAGAAATACAGCTTTGGACCAATTTGCGTGGAGTCGCCGACTGAAAGGTTGAGGTTGGATTAAAGTGACTCATAAAAATTTGAAGATCCACAGTTCCCTTGTTTTTTGGTCTTTTTCTTGAATTCGCTTGTTTTAAATATCTATTTTGTCATTACCTAACCGTTTCCCATTAGTTCGGTGTTTTTTAAATTACCATTACTTATTAACAAACTTATTAAATTTAAAATGGTTAATAGTATTGAAGACGATGTTTTTATGACTAAATAATTCTCATTAAAACTCAGGCATCTTCCTTTTGAAAAAATTGTTCAAAAATAATTTATTTTAGTTTCTAAAACAAATTTTAAATAACATTTTAGTTTAAACCAGAATAGAATGAAAGTTAGTTTATTTTAATAACAATTATTTTATATTGTTTTTCTATTTCTTATAGTTTAAAATATTAAATGTTATTTAATAATCAAGTAATAAGATATTATACTATTTTTATAATAATATTTTTATTTGTGTATTTTAAATATGTTATTAATATGTTTTTTTAAATGTTTTTTAAAAAATATTTGACAAATTATAAATTCAAACTAAAACAAAATAAAAATTATTATATAATTTAATGGTAATTATATTTAATAATATAAATTTATTTTAATAAGGAATCTTTAAAACAAATATAAATAGACAAGTTGATTATTTTTTTTTTCTTTAATAACCTTTATATATATAAAAATATTAAAATGAATAGTAAAAATATATAAATAGGTATCTGTATAGTTAAATAATAAGTTATTAATTAAAATAAAACCAATAATAAACAGTAATTATTTTGAATGAAAATCTAGACTTTCAAATTAGTATAAATAAACTATATTTTAATAAGTAAATAAGATTTAATTAAGTAATTGTAATTATTCTATTATTATTGAGTTAAAATTATCAACTTAATTGGATAACTTTTTTGAAAGTTGAAAAGTTAATTAAAATTGTTGAATTTTTACAAGAATAATCAAACCATTTTTTAATAATATTTCTATTTAAAAATTCATTTAATTTACAAGAAAAGTCGATTATATTTCTGAATTGAAAAGTCTGCATTTTTTCAAGTGTTGACTTGTTTTTTGTAATAAAACTGGTGTTTTTTAAGTTGTAATTGCATAATAACCATAAAAATATAAATACATATAACAACATATTGTAAACATTACAGTTGTAATTAACTTAAATAAACGGGTAAAACAGATAACAAATAATAAAATAAGCAATTTTTATTATGTATTATCAACATAAAATACCCGTAATTGCACATTATTATATTCTAATACAAATATGCATATAAAAATAATAATTCGATTGTTGTATAATAATTGGTTCAAATATTTTACAATTTCTGGTATGAAAAATTTGGTAAAAAAAAGATAGGGATGCCTAACGGTTGTTTCATATAAATATCTTAATATTTTCGGTATAGGAATAATTTATAAACACAAAAATAAGTGTTAAATATCAACAGTAAAAAAATAATAATATTTATATTAATAGTTAAATAATAGTAGAAGTAACTTAACCAATTAAAAACGGTTTGATTGGAGTTTTTAATTAATAATTAATTTTAATAAAAAATAATTAATACTTGTCTTAAACCCAATTTTTTCGAACATTAAAAACGAAAAAAAAACGAAAAAAACAAGATTATTTGGTTCAAAAAACAAACGGTTTTGTTTTTGAATATATTATGCTTGCTATTTCAAAAATTTGGTCTTTTTTCCAAAGAGAAACGACAAAATACCAGTGAATTGACTAAAGATCAAACTTTTTCAAAAAGGTTGTTAAAAAAAATAAATTGGGATTTGAACTAAAATTAAACAGAAGACAAATATGTTCATTTCGTTCTCATTACTCTTACTTTTAGTGTCTTCTTTTGACACTTCTAAATTCCGAGGACTAACTGTTTACCAAATTTTTGTGTCTACATTTTCTGATGGAGACGCATCTGGATTTCAGAATGGATGGGGATCAACGTCAACAACTTTTTCAGGCAATTTGCAAGGTATTATTACAAAACTTCCATATATCAGTAATTTAGGATTTAACGCCATTTGGATGACTCCGATATTCGACCAAGGATACAACAACTCTCAAAGTTCGATCAACAGCAATTGCAAAAACCACCCCTCGACTGGGTACTTTTCAAACGACTACTTTTCAATAGACCCACATTTTGGAACAACCACTGACTTCCAAAATTTGGTCAAGACTGCACATGAGAACGGATTGTTTGTTATTTTGGACGGTGTGTTTGGTCACTGGAAGTATCCAGAATGTTTATCCGATATAAAAGCATCACCGAACAATAAAAAGCCGGTTGCGCTTGCATCTACGAAAAACGTTGCCGATTACACCAAAAAAGACACCCTCGACTTTTTCGTTGAAGTTGCGAAGTATTGGATCAAGAATTTCGACATAGATGGGTGGAGATTAGACGTGGCCAACGAGATCAGTTACACTGTCGGTGGTGTTACAACAAACATGTTGAGTTATATCAGAGACGCCGTACACGAAGCCGCTGAGGAAAACAAAAAGTTGAATAAGAAATGGGGTACACTCGGCTATATTGTTGGTGAAGTTTGGAAAGGGGGTATCGACGATTTGTTGAAATACTACGGCACTTCAGTGGACGACTCCGTTGACTCCTTCTTTGACTTCCCGGGGTACTACGACATGATCAAAGTCGTCGCGCAAACTGCCGACAAAGAAACTTCGAGTACTGCGTCCAACATTTTCACTTCTATTAACAGAGTGTATGAAAAGAAGTATGAAAATTGGATGTTCCCCAACTTGATGATTGGAAACCATGACCTTCCACGTATTGGAAATTTGGTGAGAAACAGATGGAATGTCGCACAAGATACTGACAAGTACTTTGAAGCTCTGAGAATGGCTTTTGGAACACAAGCGATATTCCCGGGACCAATTACTGTGTATTACGGCGAAGAGACTGGTGATATTCTTGAGTGTTGGAACCAAAGCGGAGACTGTGGGGCTGCTAAAGACAACTGTGGAAGAACCAATTTCGTGAAGACGTTTATTCAAAGAGCGCAAGACGAAAGGGCTATTGTCGAAAGAGTTATTAAATTCAGAACAACACATCCCTCAATGTATAGCATTAATGCAGAAAGCACCGTCACACCATATTCTAATTCCGCTTCATTGTATGCAAGAAAGTACCTTGGCGATGACGACTGGAACAAAAATGTTATTATGGCAATAAACATGAAGAGCACCGCAGTCGAGTTTGATGTCGGGACATTTGCGTGCTTGAGAAACTTGTTCACAAACCAGACAATGAAAGTCGACAAGAAGATTACACTCCAAGCATTCTCAAGTGCTCTTTTCGTTGATTGTGACCCAAAACAATCATCAGAGAGTGGCGTGTCAACTAGTTGGGTCATGTTCTTTGTCGCTCTTATAATGTTAACCATCTAGAATTCAATTGATTCTTATGTCCCACAAATACATTCTATATATTATAATGAATAGTAAAATATAGTATTAATATTAAAATAGAATCCACGTCATTGAATAGAAAATAAGACTCAATACTCAATTAGATAATACAACCTTATTATTTTCACATCCCGGGCAGTTGAAAAGAACATCATGGATGAAGATGTTGCATGTTTCGCAGAAACTCTTCGAGCATTTCTCGCATTTCCAGAACTTCATTTCCTCATCCTTCTTTTCCTCATACTTTTTACCACACGCGAAACACACTTCAGGCTCCTTTTCAAGCACAAATGGTTTCACCGGGAACAAGAAGTGGAATGATCGTGCAAAGTGGTGAGAAAATATCAAATTTGCTTTACACACCTTACACTCCACGGGCAGTTCGCAATAGCAAAACCCACAAACAGGGCATTCATAATGCCCCAACCCAATTTTGGAGTGACACTCACATATAGTCGATCGCTCAAGTTCTCTTGGAAAGCCTACAAACAAGAGCTCGACTTTGGGCTCCTTGCCAGTCGCTTTATACCTCGGTGGTTCGATGAACGTTTTAATGACTTCTTCGGCGTGCTTTTCATTCATTATAGTGAAGTAGTCTCCTCCAGTGACTTTCGTCATTTGTCGCATCACGTGGACTTCTGCGGAAATGCTGATAACAGAGACTCTGATCAAGTTGTCTCTGACTTTCCCAATCGTCTCGAATATGTTCCCAGGGTCGCACGTTGATATTGCAGAAGTCACAAAAACGATTTCTCGACTGGTCATGTCTTTGGTATCTTTGAGGAACTGCAAACAGAGCTCCAGTGATATTTGCACTGATATCGATCCATTGCACTTCCCCCACGCAGTTTCCTTCAACTTAGAAATGTTTCTTGTGAGTGGGCAAATGATGTCTGCGGTGCTATTTCGTGTTGCGACAAGACCAATTTGTGAGAGTGGGTTATCGACAAAGAAGTTGTCGAAGAAGTTATTCATTTTGGTGTTGATGAATGATATCCTCGTTGGGTGGAAGTCTTCATAATTCATCGGATACGACATGTCTATAACAAACAAGACAGACCGTTGCAATCCTCTTCTTGACCGGCTGTCTGCAGAAAACTCGTTTCTCCTTTCCCAAGTTTTCCAGCTCTCAAATGTGGATGATATTTGGGAGTCCTCCTGCTTCTTTTTCATTGTATCTTTTTTAGTTTTATTTATAACATTTTTTATTATCTTTATATAATAAAAATCTATTAACTTTTTTAACTATAATAATAACTAAATGGCGTGGAAACGGTTTGCATGGAAACCCTTTTTAACGAACTTCAACTGGAAACACCTGAGACCACACAATGGCAGGCAAGAAGGTTACCTCGACACACTTCAGATGTGCCCCAACAAAGAAACAACCAAAGAGCCCAAAATATGCTCGCTGCATCAAGTCCAACAGAATCAAATTGGATGAATTTGCCGTCATTAAATTCCCATTGAGCACTGAGACTGCTTTGAAAATGATCGAAGATCACAACACTATCGTTTTCTTGTGCGACCAGAGAGCAAACAAGGCTACTATCAAGAGAGCTGTAGAGAAGAGATATCAAACTAAAGTTGTTAAGATCAACACCCTCGTCAGACTCGACGGACTTAAAAAGGCGTTTGTCAGACTCGCTCCTAATGTCGAGGCTATGGAGGTCGCTACTAAGATTGGACTCTTCTAATTGAATTCCTGTGTGGTCCTTCATAATACCCTTCACACTGCGTTGTATATAACAAATTCTATTATAAATAGTAAAATTAAGTATTAAAAAACCATCTAGTTTTATGCAAGGAAAACTTGAAAAAACATAAATGGCAACACAACAGCTGAATAATGTTATTGAAGAGATTCAAACAGATATGGGGAAAAATGACTCCGACTACTATTTTGCACTGTTTAAAAACTTTGTAATGTGTCAAATAAGCAAAAGTGAGTACATCGATAAACTGAATGAAATATCACAGGCACATCCAAATGGTTTGTATATTGTTATCTTACAACATAGAGTTACTCTTTGATAAATAATAACAAGTAGTCATCCAACTTAATAACAAATTCATATCCGCTATTATATCAAAGGACGGAAATACATTCCAAGACATTATGATCCCACCAGTCAACACTATGACGGACGATAATTTGTATCCATTTGAATGAGTGTCACTATTCGTAGAGTAATCTTATGTTACATTTGTTATCGGTTGTTTCTTAAAAGATATTAGATAATGCTAGTGTTTTATTCTTTGTAATGCCTAATATTTTAATTCTATAGGTTTTTGAATCGTTCAAAATCTAAATTAATTGTTTAATTATATTCTTCTTTGACATTATAGAGTCATATCGTTTGTTATAATACAGTTAATTTAATTTGAACTGTTTTTTAAATGATTATCTTTTAGAAGAAATTTCAAAGAAAAAATCAAAAGAAAATGGTTCAATAAATTTCATTGTTTATTTTCATTATAAAATCGGTTATGGGTTTCAATTGAAGATCCATGTGTTTTGATCACAGCAAGGTGGTATTTTGATATTACAAAAAGGACTTTTACATTAGTTACAATAAAAAATACTAAAAGAAAAAGTTAAATATGGTAACTTGAACCACCTTTTTAAAAATAAACAATATACACAAACAGTTTGAAATAATCATATTTTGCGAACCGATTTTCTTTTACTTTAATTGATTCATTTATTGGTCATCAAAAATATGATAATTGCTGACAAAATAAAATGAAGATTTGAAAAATAATATTTGAAAAAATGAATGAACAGTTATAACCTATTACATTCTTTTTGAAGTATTATTAAATCGAAATATTCTTATTATGAACAAGCAAAATAACAATGATAAAAACATCACCTTCAATATAATACAATAAATTTATTTTAATTATTAAATAATGCTGAATATGTCGAATGTTTACCATTTTAGCTAATACCAAAATTAAACATTTCAAACATGTTCTTCTGTAATTCTGGAAGATTATATGCATTCTTTTGTTTCAAAAAGCATAAATATTATAAATTGAGAAAGGTATACAAAATTAGAGATAGTAAAAATTAAGAAAAATAAATACAAAGGTTGAATTATTTTTTAAAAAAATTTGTTGTCTTTTATTATTGTTGGTTGTAACAAATTGGAGTTAAAATTATGTATTTTGCGACTCTTCTTATTTCTTCCGTCCCAAAAAACAATTCTTCGATACTTTATGTTAGTTTTTTATCAAGTACAATAACACTTTTGTAATTTATGGGAAGATTTAACAATTTTGTTGTCGTATTTTAAAGGTGATACACTGATTTAAAAATTTAGAGCGCTTTAACTTTTTCATGCAATTATTTTATTAAAGTAAATTAAATAGACCCCTAATGGAATTAATTGAAAATAACTTAGTTTTGCAGCAAAAGTCTCAAATATTAGCTAAAAGTAATTAGGCCAGCAAAATAACAATTACACTTGCCGAAGCAATTCCTTTCAAAAATTCAAATTTATTACTTGAGATTGGATATAATAAGTTGGTTGAATTATGTTTGTTTAATTAAAGTATCCAATAATTTGTTAATTCAAAAAAACAACAACCCTTATTCTTTTTGATATTTAGCCGTTTTAACAGCCAAAATCACAATCTAAAGCATTTCTTTTTGCCGTTTTGTTGTGATATATTCGACCAATTATGCAAAAGCAAGTCAAACAATGGTAAACATTTTCAATAAAAAACTAAAAATAATAAAAAGTGACATTGAAAAAAAAACAGACAGAAAAATTATAAAAACAATTATTGGATTTTGTTTTTAACTAATTGTTGAATTACTTTATAAACAATCATTCAACATCTTTTTCATATTAAACAATTGTTATTAGTATTAATTATATTGATAGTAGATTATATTTCGACATATAGTTACCTATTTAAATGTTAACTTACTTACTAAAATGCCTTAATTCATAAAAACTGATTTTTTTACTTGTTTCACAATTTAAGTCAAAAACATATTTTATTTACCGTACACCGTTTTTGGAACAAAACATATTCAATGAAGTGTTATTAACGAATAGACAGAGAAAATGTTGAAAGTCGGTCTTATTTAACACAATAAATTGAACAACAAAAAAATAAAGAGTTAGTCTCAAAAATGCACTATTTTAGTGAGAATTAAAGATTTTGTAATACCACACTCAAAAGATTATGTTAAGTTTTATTATTTTCAACCAAACGGATCAAAACAAAGAGAGAACATTCCTTACCAAATCATAATTTAAAATTATGAATTAATTAGGACATATTTCCTGAAACAATTAACTGTTGTGGGCCATTGTTTTGTTTTCTTAATCAAAGTGATTGTTCACAAAAACAGTTATAGTTTCCCAACAATCACCGACACCCAAAATTGGCTTGTTGAAGTAAGGAAAGGGGAAACAATGAATTAAAAAAAGAAAACCCTTTGAACCATGAAAATAATCCTTCGGAGATGATGATTATACTTTTATCACTATAAAAAGAGCATCCCAAAACTGATTACATAATGCAATCATACATTACTTCTAATAGCCCATTCATCGTTTCTGGTAACTCGCCTTTTAAATATGTCGAAACGATCTGTCAGACACCCACTGTCCAAGAGTCGACGTATTTGCGAAAACGAGACCTCAGCCGGTTTTCATTTCGGAACTCGCGCAACATCGCCAGTGCAACACAAAGCATTTTGGTTGCGCTTCTAAATATTAAATTCAAAATAGTACTCAAGTCTCCATTGAAGAAAGCAAAAGTGACACAACAATTACTTCGAATAGAATCAATAGAAAAGGATAACACTTCCTTATTTATTGAAGACTTTGTCCAAACAAGATGTATCAACAGATTAACATTTGACAAAGAGATGGGAGTTTCTTCTAAGACAGCAGGACGTCGTGCAGAGTACAATAAGTTAACGGAGAACATTCATTTGTTAATGGACGTTTTACGAGAAGATGGGTTCTTCTTTGAGACGGAGACGACAAAAGGTAAAAGAGGGACTCTTAAAATGGAAACCATTAAGAAGATATATTGGAATGGGAGACTCTTTTTGGATAAAGACGATATATGGGAGAGGGGGTCTCGAATCAATCAATACATCAATTCAGTTTTTGAATATCAAGACATTTTATGCCTTGGAGAGATGGACCGTGTGATTCAAAGAATGTATTGACCTTATATGCCTTATATTGAAATAAGACTTCTTTGTAATTTGTGAGCTTTTTAGTACTTTGTTATAATATAATAAGATAATATTATTATATATAAATATATATATAGATATATAGATATAAATAACTCTTTTTTAATAACTTAAATGGTTATTATTGGAAAGTAAAAACTAATTAAAACTATAGTAATCAAATATTAATTATATAATAATATAATTAAACTTAAATTGTGAATCAAAATTGACATATTGGTGAGTTAATTAACAGTATCCACTGGTTCTATGGTTGCATATTTTGTCTCATTAATACAGTGGATCGGTTTGTCTTCTTTCTTCATATTCTCGTATTTGTAAAATTGCCCGTCAAAGTCAGTACTGTCTGCCCAAGCTCTTGTGATCTCTCCAATGATAAGCTTGGACTCAAGATCACACTCGTCGGCCACTGAAGTGACTGACTCCAATTTGAGTTCGACCCAAGCAAGAGCTTCTTCAATACATAACTTTGTGTTTGGGGTCTTTTCCTCTTCATTTTTGCATGGGACGTGGGTCAGTGTGAACTTTGTTTGTGCAAATTTGTCGACCTCATTACCGTGGTGCATTCCGAAGTAATCAACATCATCCAAATTCTTGACACGAGGAATGTTAATAACATAATAAGCCGTTTTTGTGATAAGGTCTCCGGTGTGGGAAAACGCACCAAGCAAAAGAGCTATATGCTTCTTGTCGATAGGCATCTGCCATTGGGCGGACATCCCCGTCGTTCTTTTATTGGACGCATCATAAACCGTCGGAATAACAACACAACTTTGGTTCACCAATCGAGTTGCAAATTGGAGGTCTATGGCAACTTTTGGCATTGATTATTCAAAGATTTAAACGTTCCTCATATTTGTATTCAATCAAACACAATTTAACGGTAGTTTATTTTTACTATTTTTACTATAATAAAAACTAAATAAGA
>NW_004440286.1:183329-223866 GCF_000330505.1 Entamoeba invadens IP1
TTGAATCTATATGATAATAGTATTAAAATAATGGAATAAACTAATACTTTTGATGGTTATCTTGAATTAAAACTATACTTTAATTAAGATTGTTTAATTACATAATTAATTATAATTGAAAATTCACAATATCAGTATTAATGGCTTTATAGCTAACTAAAAAACAACAAAATCAATTAAACAAAACATAAATTACAATTTAAGTGTTATAATAACATGAATTGACAACATTATATTAAACATTCTCATTTTTTTAACCTGGTATCAAACGATAACATATCTTGATTTGATTATATTAATTAAATATATTTGTTTAAATTTTGTTTGATTAATGATTAAAATTATGATTTTTTACTATAATAATTATTGTATGTTAAATTGTATGTTTATATTATTTTATTAGTAAAAAAAACGTTTTTTAAATAATTTGTTATTATTTATTGTTATTTTTATTTTAATAAAAAACATAAAAAAGAAATCTGAGATTAAAAAAAACTCTTTGCATTTTTTCTAAAACATTAAATAATTTTAATTTATTTTTTTTATTTATTTGTTTTATTACTACCAAATAACTCAATTTACTTTATAATTTTTTTGCTTTAAATCTTTCATGTTTGATAAGTGCTTAATTTTCCCGTTTTAGTAGCATTTTAAATAGCAAAGTAATATCGATTCTATTTTGAGTATTTTCTAATTATTGTCAACTTTTGCTTTGTTGTTAATTTTTTTCTATTTTTTTCTAAGTAAAATGTCAAAAATAAATTAGAAATTTTTCGAAAAAGTTCACTAGAAAAATTCCATCAAGATATGTTATTCAAAACCACAAATCCCACAATTCGCTTTTCTTTTTACTTATTAAATAATTATTCACTATTATTATAAAACACGGGTTTCTTGTCTGTCTATTTAAAAAAACATTTTTACTATTTTTATCAATCACTTTAATAAAAAGATATACTATTTGATACTATTTCAATTGGTCAATAATTCATTTATAATAAAAATATTAATATAATATATCATATTTGAAATAAATAGCATTTAAATGTTTAATAATTCAAACAAAAACAAGATGTATTAACAATTGTTAAAAATAAAAAACTATACAATTCATTTTGTTCAATAATTCTAATTATTTTTTCAAGAAAAACAAACTCTGGCAATATTTAAGAATAACATTAAAAACAAAACTGCAAACTTTAATCATTTCCAATTCAATGAATAATATTAAAACTATTTTGTATCGATACTATATCTTATTAACAACCAAATAGTAAAATATAATTCAAATAAACTGATAATTAATAATTCGACAAAAAATATCCAATAAAACACGTGTGATCATTAAAGAAAAAAATGTTTAGATGACTTTTTCTTTTTTTTCCAAACAATTCAATTCAACAAGACAAATCTTGTATAAAAGTAAGTTATAATTTTGTATTTCAAAAAGATTATTAAATCCCAAAAGTCCAGAATTAATTATGTGTTGATCTTTCATCAGAGTATGGACTCGGGTTTCGTGCCAAGTCAAGAAAATATTATTTTTGGAATATAGAGCGAATAACACAAAAAAAGAACGAAATAGCGCACTTATAATAGTCCCAAATAATGCCAAAATGCCCAAATCTTACTAGAATATAGTCTTCTGAATCGTCAAAATTCAATTCAAAACTTAAGAATTTTTTACTTAGAAAAACTTCTTGGGTCAAATGACAACCTTTGTGATCAACCTCACCCTCTACACACAGAGTTCGCGTTGTTTCAACGCTCGAACTACGTTTCAAACTGAGATTCAACGCCAGTTGTTCTCTCTTCGAATCAAATTTGAACATGTGAAAAATTTTGTTTATCCATTTGAGGAGTTGCTCTCAGCAACTAAAAAGTTACTCACAGAAAATGAGCTGAATGAATGCTTTCCACCATTTAATGAAAGCACAAACTACTTTTCTCTCCAACAACTTGTCAGCGCTGCCTGTCAAGACGAAAACGTGTTTGAGACATTTGCATGGTGTTACCCACTCCACTGCTCTTCAGCCGATTTTTTAGCACTCTTTTTGAATCGATTTCAGTTAGCGATGTCCATAGACACCACACTCTCAAGAAGTCTTAGAGACCAAATTCCAAAGAGATTTTTATACTGGGTGACTAATGTGTTTCCACAGATACCAGAGTCTCTACGACTGAAGGCCCGTACCGACTTTTTATGTGTTTGTGATTGCCTTTTATCTTATGGGTTTCGAAAAATTGGAGAAGAATTGAAAGCCAAATTAGACAAGCCATCGGCCAGAGGTAAATTTAGAACTAGCTCTTCAAAACTTACATACTCGGATAATACAAAACTCCCTCTTAATTTCTTGCTGTTTAATGAACCTCTTGACTTCTTGTCTATTTCACCATTCAACTTTGCGCACGAATTAACGAAGATACAGTCAGAGCTGTTCTTTGACATCTCAGCATTTGAACTGTTCAAGTGGAATAAAGAGAAAGGAGTTTGTAAAGGCGTGAGTGCCTCTGTAAACTTTTTTAATCGTCTTCAGAATTTTTTGATCTTTGAAATTTTGGACCAAAAAAACATAGAAGAGCGAGTGAAGGTCGTCACACATATTATTTTGATTCTTGAGAAGTGTTACTCCCTTTTTAATTTTGATGCTGTTGTTTGTATAGTCACTCTATTTAATTCGGCCGCCATCCACAGACTCAAAAATACGTTCAGTCATCTAACCGACAAAACAAAATCAATTTTGGAGATGGTTTCTATGGTGGTCTCACCACAAAGCAACTGGGCGCAGTACAGACAAATACTAAGGACCTCAGAGCAAAAGTCTGTTGTTCCTTATTTAGGGCTTTTCTTGTCAGATGTGTTATTCACCGACGATGGCTCTCCATCCAAAAACAAGAAAAATGAAATCAATTTTGAGAAGAGTAAGAAGATGGGGAGTTACATTGAGTCATTTGACATGTATCAGAGGACGAAATTTGATATACCCGAAAACAGTGTTATTCGCGACTTCATGTTTAAAGTACAGAACATGCCAATTACAACGGACAAAGAGCGCTTTGACAAGTCCAGAAGTCTTGAGAAGCCATCGAGCAAAGAAATTGAAAGAACTGAAAATTTGGTGAAGGAGAAGGTTATAGTGAAAATGGTCAACAGAAAGGGCACCATAGAAACAGCCAAATTTTTCATAGACGACATTGTGGGAGACTTAAAAGGGTATTTACAAACAAGCGATGAGAACTTGTTCACTGAATTGAAAGTGTCTTTGATACAAGACGGCGGGATCCTTGATGTCGAAGACAACGCACAGATGGGAACACTCAAAGACATGTTTTCCGATGGAAATGCGCTGATGGTTTGGCAGCAAAGTGAGACTTATGATATATACAGTGATTTGGGGTATCAAGAAATGACGTTGGACACCACCCTTTCATTCACACAACAAAAGTTTGCTATTTTACGAGTTCTAAAAATACACGAAGAGGTTGTTGCCCTCAAAATGAAGCGAGCGAACTCGGAAGAAAACAAACAGGAGAACGTCATAGACAGTTTCTTAGACGTGAACAAACCAATTGGAGATGTGATAAAGACTGAAAACACTCTTTTACTTATTCCTTTAAGCAAGACGTATCCAAGCATTAACGAACAATTTTTATGTGGGTCACTATTGGATAGATTCGAGTTAAAGATTATGAAAACAACATTCACTCCATCAATAAGTCCAAGAACACAACATGAAGAGAATACTAAGAACGTGTCGTTAGTACACGCAGACCCTTTCATCATTTTAAAGACTACAGAAAAGGTCATTGTATTCCCTTTGGACAGTATGAACGTCGTTTATAACCCAACGAAAGAACGAGTTATACTAACATCACCATGTACAGACTTTAACATTGAAAATCCACTTGAATTAATTGGAGACAAACCTTTGATGAAAAGGATTGTGTCACTGTATCACAAAGCACCAGCGATGACTGGCGTGGAGTTAAACAGACTCAATTTAAATCACTTTGGAGTCCACCAACTCCTCTTTGATATCATCAACGAAATTTTTTCAAATCGACATTTCTTCGACGACAATTACTGGGACAAAACAGATTTAATTAAGGCTCAAGAGAAACTTTTAATGTGTGAGTTGGGGGAGTTTGTTGAACTAGATGAATATGATAATGACGTCTTGTTGGGGATGTTAGTGATCTACTTGCAATGTTTAGACAAACCCCTTTTTGGTGACTTCTCTGGCGAGTTGTCGTTTGTGAAAAACGCCGCACTTAATGAACGTTTGTAACTATGAATTATATCATTTTAAATTATATATTAATATATTACTATAACTAAGAAACTTATCTTGCAGATAATATTCCTACTATCTGTACTAAACTATTGACTTCACTCAGTAACTCTCCTGCTTTAAAAATCATTCATATTATACTCTTTGTATTCAATCAATGGATTGTAGTGCATCCAGACTTGGAATATAAACTCTCCCAATTCATTCATTTCTTCATTGCTAATGACTCCGGTATTGCAGAACAAAATCAAAACTTCCTCTTCTCATATTTTCTTAGAAATTTGCCAACACTCATATTCCCACCTTTTAGACCATCACTGATAGAAACTAAAATCCAAAAAATAAATCCAGCGACGTTAATTGCAACGTTATTCCCTCTCGACTTAAACTTCAAAAATAAAGAAGACAAAAAGTCGTTCTTCGAGCCGATTAATGAAAAGAAAAAACAGAGAGCTAGCTTTACTATTGGAAATCATAAATCAAAAAAGATGGTTGAGACCCCGCAGAGTATTTCACTCTCACCATCCCCGACTCACTTCACGCCTTTATCTAACTCATTACAATCCAACAGACTCCTTTCCGCTAATTTATATATGTCACGTTCAACCACTGCAAAATCGAGAATAGACACACAGACCACACCACTGGGTTCTGTTGCAAAGTCTCGAACTTCCTTTTTCTATAAAAAGGCAAACTAATTGTGAATTGTTTTAAAATGTTCAACTAGTTTCTATATTTTTTTAAGTTTGATAATAAAATCTGTTAACTTGTTACTGGTTTTTTACTATGAAAAATTAACAGATTTGTGTTTGTGGCAAATGTATAAAACTTATAAATATGGAATTTAAAAAAATAGTTTTGAGCTGGTTTAATAAAACCATATAAAATTGGTTGTTGTTATAAAAATAAACTTAATGTTATAATTATTATTATATTAATACTTTATTCTATTAAATATAATTTGTTTTTGAAAATGACTGTATTATATTTTATAAATATAATATTATAAAAATAATACAATTATTGCAATGTAGTACTTAATTAATTATTTAATTATCAAAAATATAGTTTTGAACATCAGAACAAACGAGCGATATTTATAGTAAAAAAATTAGATAATAATAATACTCCAAACAATTGTTGAACAAATATGAAAATTCAGTTAGAAAAGTATTATTTTTTGAAGAAGAAAAAAATAAAAAAACCTAAGAAAAGAATACTACCACTTGTCACGAATAAAAAACAAATAAAAGAGGACTCCAAATAATCACAAAGTACTGAATGACCGAAGGTCCTGTTAAGTGCGTCAAAACAAATTACAAAGTGATTTTGAGTGGAGATTCCAATGTAGGGAAGACAAGCATCACGCTTAGGTATGTGAATAAAACATACTCATCGGAGTATAAGACGACAATTGGATCGGACATATTTCACAAAGAGATTCAAGCGGATGGGGAGGTCTTAGATATGGCTTTATGGGACACAGCGGGGAGTGAAAAGTATCAGTCAGTGTTTAAAAACTATTACCGTGGGTCTGATGTTGTGTTTCTCGTGTTTGACTTGACGAATCAGTCGAGTCTTCAAAGTCTACCGAAATGGTATAATGAATATAAAAGTGTTGATTCGGTCGATGACAAAGATGTTTTAGTCGTAGTTGTTGGGAACAAATGTGACTTACAAGACCAACGACAAGTCCAAGAAGAGGGGAGAGAATGGGCGGAGCAAAATGGCTTCACATATGCTGAGACGAGTGCGTCGAATGATATAGGGATATCGGATTTGTTCTCGAGTGTTCTTCGACTGAAGAAACAAATGAGCTTTGAGTATCCGATACCTCCCCCACTTCCCGTCGTTGAAATCACCACACTTCCAAATGCCAAAAAGTGTTGTTAATTAGTAATCTATATGTGTTGTTTGTCTTGTGTGTGTTTCTTTTCTTTTAACTAAAAATTTGAGTGAAATTTGACTCAAAACATCTGAAGAGGTGATTCCTCAACATTTGTGGGGTTTTTCGATGAAGAAAATTTAACAAACTGATAAGAAGAACAACAAACGACATGACAGAGATCATCGAAAAACTAAAGGAAAATACAGACACCGAAAAATCGAAAATTTTGATGCGTTTTTTTAAGACGGGAAAAGGAGAGTACGGGGAAGGGGACATCTTCATCGGCGTGCCTATGCCAAAGATCCGAGAAATAGTGAAAACCTCAATGAAAGCCTTTGTTATAAGAAAGAAGCTTGTTTCAGGTAAGACCGTGGAAGATCTTTTAAATATAGCAAAAGTACTATTAGAGAATACCATTCACGAGGTTAGAGTAGCTGGAGGAGAAGTTTTGAAAATAGCAAAAGACATCGACGCCCAAAAAGTGTATCAATTTTACATAGAAAACACATCGCGATTTAATAACTGGGACTTAGTTGACTTGACATGTATATCCATCGTTGGCGGGTATTTAGAAAACAAAGACAAGAGTATATTATACCAATTTGCAGAGAGCGACAACTTGTGGGAGAGGCGGATATCTATAGTATCCACCCTCTATTTCATACGCAAAAGGAAGTTTAAAGATGCGTTGAAGTTATGTAGAATACTCCAAGATGATGAGCACGATTTGATACACAAAGCGTGCGGGTGGATGTTAAGAGAAATAGGGAAGAAGAATGAGAAGACACTGACGGATTACTTGGATGAGAACGGGTGTGTGATGCCAGCTATAACTCGGGCATACGCTTGCGAAAAGTTGAGTCCAAAGCAAAAGGAGTATTATAAGACTTTGGCTAAAAAGAAATAACACATTGGATTTATTAAGTGTTGTGTGTTTAGTGAGTTCTATTCAAAGGAATTGGTAATCAAACTAAAATTAATAAGACAACTTGAAGAAGCTGTTGAGCGGATGTAAAGTTAAAAAGTTAGACTTTGAAATGACCAGGGCAAAATCTGCACACGGCAACTAATACTAAAATGGTCAGAGTTACTATAGCAACACTCGAGACTATAATCGATGTCCCAACTATCTCCCATACTGTCATGTCAGATGCTCGAGCAATGCCAAAGAGGAAAAATACAACTAATGTCCCAATCATTGACTTTCTGTTTTTGTAATTCAGTTTTTGGGGGTGTTTTTGTGCGTTTGAAAGTTGTTTCTGTGGTTTTTAAACGGAAATATCGGGCATTTAATACTATTAATTTCTTTACTAGTATAATAGTTCATTTTATTATAATTTATACCATATTATATTATAGAGGGCAACATAGTATTTATTATTGGATACGTTATTAATAGAAATTGGTTTTATGTGTTATTATATTATTATTATAAAAAACCATTCATATAGAAACTAGACTGTCTAAAAATAGATTAATACAATTTAAAATGAATTACAGAAGAACAAACACACTGTTGTTTAGAAAAACACTTTTGGAACCATTTTTAATTTCAATCTCAAGATATCCAAAGAATTTAAAACTTCCCTTAAGATAAAAAGACTGTGTCGTGCTTGTTTTGGAGCGGTAATAATACTCTTCACCATTAATAAAGACTCTTGTTAATTCAGATAGCGTTTCTGATGTTATTATAATAGTGGCAGGCAATTTTCGAATTACTTTTGGCTCGATTTTGTATTCAGAATTTACAACTTTGGTATTTATATTTATTAAAGATTCTAATGCAGAAACTTCATTTGATTCTCCACATCTATTCACATTATATTTATCGAGAAACGGTGGCACTATTGCTAAGAACATCTATAAGTAACATTTGATCTGTGTTTCTATGTCAATAGAACAAACATTCAACTCGTTTTCGACGATTTCCAAGTCCATTAGAGTCATAGCGTGGAGATAACTTATTGACTCCATCACATAATTTTCTCTTTCATCTTTCATTAATAAAAGTTTCTGGTTTTTGTCTTTGATTATGTGATCAAATAGACGAAGTTCTTCACACACACTTCTCAAACAGTCTGCGTTCTGAAGGACATCTACTAACAAGTTTTTCTTAATACATTCGGGATCGGTGTTATATACATTGATAAACTCTTTGTTTGTTGTTTCAAACGATGTTCTGAAAGCCAAAAAGTCTCTTCTCATCGCAAAAAGTTTATCAAAGATGATGGCAATTGCACTTGATTGTGCACTCTTTCTCTCTTTCATCACTTTAAGTCTTTGGACATAGTTGATATACTTCTTTTCGCACTCTTCACAGCAATAGATGTCAATGTCTTTATTCAAAAATTGCATGTGGTACATCACAATTTTAGAACACTCCAAACAGATGAACCCAATACCACAAAACCCACATACACTCGATGTGCTTTCAAAAATTTTGTTCTGACACTTGATGCAAATTGTTCGTTTTATGTGTGTGGCCAATATAGGCTTGTTATAAAATACGGTAGTCCCATGACGCTCAATGTAATCTAAATTGTATTCGATGGATTCTGAATTTGTGTTATTTTGAATTTTCCTCTCGCGAGCTTGTAACATAACTTGAGTCTTGTCTTCAATGATTTTACTCATTGTCTTTTGAGTTCTACAATGAATTTATTAATTAAAAATATATTACAAAATATGGATATGGTATTGTCAATTGCACACGCCAAAAAATAATATTTTTATTTGGAGAATAAGTGCTTTATTGATTTATTGAGTTGGGTATTATGTATTATTATTTGAAAACGTTTTTATTCAAAAAATATATATTTTGTATATTACTTTCAAGACTACATTATTTGAATAATCATTTTACTATATATATAGTATGATAAACTAATATTATTAGGTATTTGCATTTAACAATTTTTATAGAAGTTTGTTTATATAATATTTATAATATTTTTTATCAATGTTTAACAAATTGAAAATTAATAAAATATTAGTTCTAATCTAATTTACTGTTTAACTATATTAATTCATTTATAAACCAATTTTTAACTAGAACAAACATCCAAAATAAAAAATCGGGAAAACTCAATTATTAGTCAGAAATGAAAAGGCGTTTTGGGAAAAAGCCTTTGAGCGCAGCGCAGATTGCTGTTCTTAAAAAACAAGAGGAGCCCGAGTGTGACTTAGTTTTGGAGATAATGAGTGCGACCGAGTTTGGCACATCACAAAAATCCGTTCCAAAAGAAGCACTTGCTGTCTTTGAAAGGACAACTGGACATAGAAAAGATCATGGGCACTTTCTACCACTTAAAAAGTACGACAGTGTTTTTTCCCAACTTCGCTCAACAGGACTGAAAGTTCGAGAAATTCCCAACGAAGTCATGAGACACTTCAATTCGTCGCAAAACACACCACAAACAACAAATTTTGATGATATACAAAAGCGACTCCCCTCCGCTCTCAGAACCAAATTAAAAGATTTTCAAAAGGATGGCTTCTTATTTGGAATACAACACGAAGGAAGATGTCTTATTGCGGACGAGATGGGACTTGGAAAAACCCTCCAAGCTATTTCAATAGCTTCTTATTACCAGAGAGAGTGGCCTTTACTTGTTATCTGTCCTTCTTCAGTGAGACACAACTGGAAGGACGAAATCCTCAAAAACAATCCATTATGTGGGTCTGTTAATGTGATACTGTCTTCCAATGACTTGTCGATGCCTTTTGGGGATGTCACGATCGTCACGTTTGTATTTCATATTACTATTAAACAATTCCCTCTAATCATCTAGATATGAAATAGCTTCAAAACACGCCGAGTTGTTCATTAAAAAGAATTTCCAAGTGATTGTCGTCGACGAGTGTCATTACCTGAAAAATCCCCAGTCGAAGAGGTGCCGAGAGTTGTTGCCGGTTTTGTTGAACTCTAAACGAACAGTTTTACTCAGTGGGACGGCACTTTTGTCACGCCCGTGTGAACTATACCCACAACTTCAAGCACTCAGATTCCCTATATTCGACTCATTCCACAAATTTGCAGTGAGGTACTGCAAAGCTCGTGTTGGGCCATTTGGGTGGGACTACACTGGCAATTCTCATTTGGCAGAGCTTCATGTCTTGTTGAGTAACAACGTGATGATACGACGACTGAAAGATGACGTATTGAAAGACGCAATTCCGGAGAAAGAGCGAATGACCGTTGAAATTGCAATACCCGAAGAAGAAGCGCAGCGGATGCAGAGTATTCGAGACGCCGCAGAACTTGCAAGGAGGAAAGTAGGAGGCGAGTTTGACAAGTTACAAAAGCAGGCGCAGTTCTTGGAGTTTTACGTGATGAGCTCGAAGGCAAAAGTCGTTGGCGTGTGCAAATTCATTGAGAAGATGATACTTGAAGGGACAAAGTTTTTAGTGTTTGCGCATCATCAAGAGATGCTTGATGCCATCGAAGAGTTTGTGAAGAGTAAAGACATTGGGTACATTCGCATTGACGGGGCGACACAACCGACCGTCCGTTCGAAGTACGTTGATAAGTTTCAGAAGAATCGAAACATGAAAATAGCGATATTAAGTGTGACTGCCGCGGGGACGGGGATTACACTGCATGCTGCAGATACTGTTGTATTTGCGGAGTTATACTGGACACCGGGGATCTTGAGACAAGCGGAGGATAGAGTACATCGAATAGGACAGAAGAATAAGGTGCGAATTTTTTATTTGATAGGGAAGAAGACTGTCGACGATTACATCTGGCCTTTACTTGAAAAGAAGCTGTATATAACTGGAGAGGCCCTTGATGGGAAAGAGAGTGGTCACGATGCTATGGATGTTGAAGTTAATGTTGAGGTTGAAAAGACTGAAGAGCTTGAAGACGACATTATCGACTGTGACGAAGACATGAATGAACAAGAGAAAGAAGAGAAGGAGTCTTTTCGGAAGAAGTCTAAAACAGTTGATTTAGAGAACTCGAGTGAATTATTGGATGAAGCAGTGTTTGACATTGCGAGGAAAAAGACTAAGACGACCATCACTGTGAAGGATTATGGGAAGAAAAAGAGTGAGGGGAGTCTCCCTCAAATGGGGGTGTTGGAAATGAAGAAGAATAAAAGTTCTGGAACATTAGAGAAAGGTTCCGGTTCAATTGAAAAGTTTCTTGTTCTGGGGAAACAAGGAAAGAGTGGGAGTGTGGAGGGGTACCATGTGATGGATGAGACCAGCAAACAATCAAATGAAACGAGTAAAAATAAAGTCGATGACTTAAATGAGTTGTACACGTTTCAGAAGTTCGACGAGTTTCAGAAGAAACACGAGAATGAGAAAGTCGAGAAAATGGAACTGATTGAAAAAGACGACCATCAACATAAAATGGAAGACGTGGGGTGTGAAGATCTTTCAAATATTGAAAATGATGGTGCAATAGAAGATGAAAGGCCAATTCTTGTTGAACCTTTAAAATATGACAAACTGATGAAAACAAGTAAAGTCGTCAAAGTCGATGTTCCCCAATACGAAGAGAAAAGTCATTCAACAGAGAAAAAGAAAGGGAATAAGGAAACCAAGTTTGATCCAAATGCGCCGAAACTTAAAGCGAGTAACGGGAAACCTTTGATGCTAATGGAAAGTGTGCTCCGAGAAGAGAAGAAAAAGAAGAAGTCGTTGAATGATTACTTCAAAGTGACCAAACCGATGTCGTCCGCCTTGAAGAAGTTTGGTGCGGAAAAAGTCAAGGACCCATCTGTGTTGACAGAGAGTGCGATTGAGAGTGTTTTGAATGAACTTGATGAGATCAGTTTGATGAACAAAGCACAACTTAAGGAAAAGGAAAACAAAAGTTCGAAGACAAAAGCGTGTGCCGAGACTATGCCAAGCAAAGTTGCAAAGGAAAGTGTGAGCGGAAAATGTCTTGTTAAAGCCTTAGAGCAAATGCCACCAAACATCAAATTTTTCGACTTGACTGCGCAAACGCACAAAACGTTAAACACCACAAAACCTAAAAAAGAAGACTTTTTATTGGAACGTGCAGACAACACTATTAAAGCCTCTGAAAATGTGTTTGACGACTCTGTGTGTAAACCGGTGTTGAAGGCACAAACAAAGCAAACTGAAGTGATTGAAATATCGGATGACGAGTCGTTCAATGTTCACCCCCAACACGAGTTTCAGGAATCTAAAGCAAATTCTGACACAACAACTTCAATGAATAAATCAGAGCCAAAACAGGTGGTAAACCTTGAGAAAAAGTGTGTTGAAATTAAGTTGACGAAATATCAGAAGGAAACCCTTGGCACCCGAATGGGGGACACTGACGTGAAACGGAAGAAGACACCAACAAAAACACTCAACGAGTACTTTAAAGAAAAGAAAGAAGGTACGAAACCACGAAGTGAGAAGAAAAGAAGTGTTGTGTCAATTGTACCGAAGTTGGGAAAGGCACTTGAGCTTGATGAACTCGACTTGGAACCGAATGAGTTTGAAGGGTTGATGTCTGGCTTTGGGAAGTCGGGGAAGATGGTGTTTAAAGCGCTAGGGCCGAAGTGATTGTATATTTACAAAGAGCGACATGCCATAGATGTAGACGTGTTGATTGTAATTGAGAGTGTTGAGTACTTTAAAAGTTTTGAGGACTGAACTGAATAAAACAGTTATTGAGGGATGATTGCATTGATGAGACAAATAGAATCTACTCTCCATTGCAAAAGAATTGGGGTTGGAGTGTGTAAGTGTGTTTCTGTAGTGTGGATGGACGAAATATGTCAACGACTTAATAAGGGAAAAGAAATGCTACGACAAGGGTTTAATGTGAGTAAAGCGGAGGAGGTAATAAAAGAAAAGGTGTATGTTCCAATGATTGAAAAAAGATGGATCAAAGCTGTTAAAAGTGGAGTGTATTCACACACTCTACTCAATGAAAATTGTGTTATTGGAAAAGATGTTGTGATATTATCTGAAGGCTATCAGAAGCAACTTGAAAGTCTCAGAGGAAAAATGGACTTCTCATGGTTTGTTTAGTATTGGGTTGGTGTTTTATACTGAGGAAAAGGGTACCTGAAGTGACTGTCATCGAAATTTATGGCATGACTAAATTAATTCGAGAGTATCCAGTAATTACAATATCTGTTTTTGGTATCCCAGAAGCACAAAAAGTTGTTGAAGTGTCTTCTATACCAAATGAGGAGGTGGAGAGTTTCCACAAAAGAGTGTCAAAAATATTAAAAATAGAAAAAAGTGAAAGTACATTGAGTTTCAAAGGAAGGGTCCTCACAGAAAAAGATAAAGTGTGTTCGCCAGTGTGTTTAAATGTTGTCAACAAGTTAACTGCTTTTTCTGCAACTGGGAGCACTTTTGGTCTGTCCATTTTTTAGTCTTTAGTTTATTTTATTGTACTTATAGCATTTGTTTTTTTTTACAACTTTATTAATAATTAATAATTGTTTATTATTAATTATTTTATTAATTATTTTGATTATTTTTTGTAATTTGACAAATTTTTTTTTAATTACTCAACATTAAAAAAAATAATTTTTTTTTCTAAAAAAGTGTTTGGTTTTTTAAAAAAAACAAGCTGATTCTACACAAAACAAATGTTATAAAAATTTATATTATTTTTTTACTATATTTTTACTATATTTTTAATATATTTTTATATATTAATATAATTCAACAATTTGTTTTTGTTGTAACTTTTTTGAAAAGAAAAAGTTGCAAAACAATTTCAAAAAAAGACTTTTAAAATCAAAAAATGCACCTTTGTTTCACTAAGAGATTCAAAAATAAAAAAAAAGAAATTGTTGAATAATTTAGCTAATTTAACGGGAATTATTTTATAAAAACACATTATTATAAACTAAAATAAATTAAGCCGTTTTTTTTAAAATAATTTTGAAAAAAATCGAAAAACAACTTTACGGCTTTTCGAGTTTTTTGGTTGAAATTTTTCGTTTTTATTATGTATAAAAATAAGTTTTGTTAAAATATTTTTGAAATGCACAACATTAGAATAAAGAGTTTATGAACAAAGACCTTTGCCAAGAAAATATTAAAATAATTCAAAGTAAAACAGACTTTTTTTATTATTATGTTATATATTTGTAAAACAAATTCACATCTTAAAAATATTTTTATTAATGGTTATTTTAGGCTGTGATTCAAACATTCATCTTAATGTTAGCATGAAATGATAAATTTGTTTTTATATAAAAGATCTAACAACCCATTTTTATATCTGTATGACTTTTCAAACCAATCGGCTTTTTCAAACGGATGTCCCGTTATATTAGTCTTATTTTTACAAATCTGTTATCTGTACAATTCATTTAATTAAAAATATAGTTATTAAATTGTGTAATGTTCCTCAAATGTTAGATAGAATTATGCGTTAAATAAAAATGCAATTGGTATCTTTATTATTAAACAAATAACGTACACGATATAAAAAAAGATAATAACAGATCGTTTTTTGGTTAAAAAAACGGGAAAATCAAAATATTTTATTCGTATGAGAAAAGAAAGAAAATTCACATGGAAAAGATCGCTTTAATTATAGTTAAATTATGATTTTATAATAATTTAATAAACTATAAATCCAACGACTTTTCCACAGAAAATTTACCAAAAAAGTGGCTGGAAAAGTTTGGGGCAATAATAATTAAACAAAATTGATTTATCCTGATAATTAAACACCACATTCAGCCGTAATTTGATTGTTTTAAAAATAGTGATGGGTTAGTTTTTAATTTGAAAAGATCAGCAAAAGTCAAAACTGCCAAAAGAAAAAAAACACAATTTATAATAATAATTGTAATAGAAAATAAAACAATTTTATAGATAGGAACGTGTTGGTTAAAAATATCAGGCGAAATCAGTGCATTACAATAGAGTTAAATAAATAAAAATATATAGCGTTCGTAAGAAAAAACATTGAATAGGTATTAAAAGGTATAAAAAGAGATTTGAAAAAACAGAGTAAGAAAGGATGTCTCAAACCACGTTCAAGCTCTCAGCCGAGAAGCGTGAGTACTACGCAAAGCAGAAAAGCGACACAAAGAATTATGAGAGTATTCAACAAGCTTTTTTGTTGGCTTTGTTAAAT
The DNA here is from genome assembly GCF_000330505.1 of Entamoeba invadens IP1. NCBI lineage: Eukaryota > Evosea > Mastigamoebida > Endamoebidae > Entamoeba > Entamoeba invadens. Next base: position 198,595 of record NW_004440286.1, read on the forward strand.
GATACATTTGGTTTTGAAATTGAGATGCCTGCCAAGTTAGCAACCACAACACTGAATATGCCTAAATTACGAAACTTGTATTACGGTAAAGAAGTGATTCAAGTAAAAAGACTTTCAGAACAGATCCACTTGAAAAGTTACATTTTTGATATCAACAGTGGAATTAAAGAAATCACTGCGGGGCGGGCCTTTGAAAGGAAGAAGAGGTGTTTTATTAATAATCTTCTTATTGATTACGCCTCAATGATCGGATACTCATTTGAGTCAAAGTTCTCAAGAAAGACAAAACACGGGTTGCAAATAGAACGGATCACTGCAGTTTCAAAAGATGGGAAGGTTGTCTTTAACAAAAATGATATTGAAAAGAGAGGCAGACTTATTAGCAATTATATGTTCTTCTTAGTAAGCTCTCAGGAAAGTGTGAAGCTTGATTGTGGAAATTTGACGTTGGCGAAGTACCTTACTTCTACCCATTCCAATTTGATGACTATCAAAATGGCTTGATGGGATCATAAATAGTAATTAAATAGATTTTTTTTCTATATTGTTTAATAATTGTTATTTTTATAATTTTTCGTTTATTAAATGACATTCTAACTTCACTTATACTTGTTATTATTAGAAATATAGTTATTTTTGTTATTATCAAACTAAATAGATAACTACTATTAACAAACTATTATTAAATTAATGATTCTTTTTAAAAAAGTTTCTAAACAAAATGGTGACATTTTCTATTAATATAGTAAACAAAACTAATATGTATAGCTCAACCCAGACCTAATGTTAATTCAATAATAAATAATTTGAAAATAATAAAAAACACAATAAACCATCAATTTACAATAATTCAAATCCGATTTCCAAACATCTCCATATATGCATTGTTGATCTTCATCATATAATTCACGTCGTAATTTTCTTCCCCCTTTCTTCCTCTTTTCTTGATATTGTCAAGCTGCTTTTTAGGGACTGAGGAATAGAGGTATATCAATAAATCAGAAGAGTCCTCCACCGTTTTATATATTCCATTTTCTAGAGACTCAAAAACACTTTTCTCATTTGAGTATGCCATATCCCGAGCTTCCATATTGAAGGTGTCTGTTGTTGGTATTTGATACTTCTTTTCGATGACATGTATCTTCTCAATCAGTTTGTCGAAGTTTTCTTGTGATATTCTTCCGTCGATAAGAGACTGGCGCGTGAAGAGTCCGACTGAATCAAAAGGACCTCTTTCCATGATAATAAGCTTCTTTGTGGAGCAGAAGTCGGTCAACTGTAAATCGTAGCAATCTAACACAAAGGACTGGAACTCAAAGCAATTCATTTTACCACTCAAGAAGTCCTCTAAATACTTCTTGCCCTTCTGTGGAGAGTAATCAATGAACTCTTGAACGATACCAACAGCATTGCCGTAGATGAGTTGAATCTTCTCTATCAGTGTAGTCTTCCCGACACCAACACCACCTGTGACGACGATGAATGAGTGTGTCTTATGTTTGTCGTTTGATTTCATATTGTTGTTTAAGACACTTGGCATGTAATTGATTCTATGAGTTTTCTTCGAGTCTTATATAGGAAAGTATTTTCCCTTTTTTTCTTATTTTACAGGAAAAGGGTTGTAATTTTAAAACCCTTGTTGACTTTTTCTGTCCTTTCGAAGTCGAAAAGTGATTGCTCCATAACTAAGTAAATAACGGGAAAGTGAACCAATTATTTGAATTTTGTATTATTGAATTTAGAGATTTGGATTGTTTTTGGCATTAATCATTAATAAGTATTTCAATCAATTGTTTTTAATATTTTTTATTAAATTAAATAACAATGAATAGTGTTTTTTTTGATATTGCCGTGTTTGGATATAAACACCTTTCTAACAATCTTGTCTTCTGTTTCATTCTATTTCTTTTCTTGTCGTCGATTTCAGGAAAGAGATAAATAATTGTGGTAATTAAAAAACTCAAAACAGCATTTGTAACAATAATTAAGGATTTTAATTATGAATATTGTGGGATATTTGAACGTTTTCGACATTTATAGGACAAACAAGTTTTTTTGTTAATTTTTTTTTGATTATTATTAATTTAATTATTTATTATTTATTTATTAATTAAATTATTCGATAATAAAATATTAAATTATAAATTAAAATTTAAACCAACTAATAAATTTATTAATTTTGTTATTCATTTATTATTTTTTACTATTATATAATGATAAGATTTTATTAAAAAGGTTAATAAAAATTATGATAAATATATTAATAATATATGGTTACTTTGTTTGAATAAATCTATTAAATAACAATAACAATTATTATCTATATTTTGATTTCAAATATTATTTTGTTGTTTATTATTTAAATATTATAAGTCATATCGATAATATTATTACTTATCTAATATATTAATTGATTTATTAATAATATTTATTAATTAATTAATTAATTTTATATATTAATAAATAAATGGATTAAAATGAACAAACATCAAATTAAATACTTAAAATTTACAATTTTAAAAAACAACACTACAAATCTGATCCATCATTTTTATAAAAATATTAACTTGGAACTTAAGTAAATTATAAAACAAACTTGTTGAATGAATTATTTTTAAATTGTCGACACAATTCAATTTATGAATCACAATAATAATAGTAAAAATCAAAAACAGGGTGAAAAAAGTATAAATTCTGGTTAAAAATAAATTTATTCAAAATATAAAGTAATAATAATAAAGTATGGTATTTTTTAATGGTGACTGAAAAATAATAAAAATACATATTTATTTTATTGTATTTTAATTGCTCGAATAATAGATTATAATTTTTTATTGTTATTTGTACGAAAAATAAAAAGTACAAGTTTTTTAAATACTTTTCATAACAGTGCACATAAGTTCCGTTTTTCTAAAAATAAGAAACTAAAAATGGCTTTTTTTTCAGACGAAATCCATAAATAAAAATCGCGTCACTTTCCAGTTTTGTAGCAGCAGTTGTTCTTTCCTCGTTTTTTCAGTTCTGCTTTGTATCATGTTTGTTTACTAAAAGTTTTGCATTTTATACCACTTGGCGCAATATGCCGAGCCAATAAACTGACATTAATTATAAACTATAATTTTTTACATTGAAATTAACAACTTCCCAGATGAAATAAAACATTCTGTTCGAAAAGAAATGAAACTCGAATTATAACCAAAAAAGACGAATCTCAGACCAATGGGATTCGAGTTTTGTTTAAAAACAAAATCGTTTTATATTTTTAGAAATCTTCGATAGTTTCGATTCTGCGGCAATTTTTGTCAAAAATTCGCAATTAATTTAATTTACAACCCCCTATCTTGCCTTTCATGACCGATTTTTCTGAATGAAGCTTATGCATTAAGATCTTTATCCATTGAGTCCCACAAAAAACGGCCCAAAAAACTTCGAATACTATTGCGGCGTCGTGTTTCCAGTGTCTCCACGTAAAACCACTTTAAACGACTAGTAAAATAAACTATACAAATAAACCATTCAAAAACAGAAAAACAAAAAATACTGCACATTAATTCAATCGATTTCGTGAATTAACACGAAACACACAATAAGTAAATTGAAAGAAGTGGGAAGAATCTGAAATAATGGACTCAATTTATTGTTCGAAAATTGGGGTTTCTGGGCCTATATAAATCAACTTGGAAATACGAAATCACTCCACATGAGCAAATGCAACTGTCTGTTCTGCTCCGACTACTTAGAAGCCGTCCAGAAACAAAAGAGGCTTGCATGGACTACTCTCTGCCGTCTTGCCTTTCTTTCTATAGCCGAGACGCAGGAAAAGCCGACGGAATTCATTAACGTCAGAGAGCTCTTTAAGTTCATCCAGAATCACTGGGACAAGATTTGCCACTTGGAACAACTTAAAGCAAAAAACTGGAGGAAAAGTATTTTGGACGCACTGAACCACTCCGACTACTTCCAGAGTGGAATCAGTCAATTCCACACAAATGGATACTGGAAACTCGCAGACACAACTATCCCAAATATCAAAAACAGAAAGGGGAAGAGTGAAGAGAAGGTGCCATCCCCTTTTGTTGCCAAAAAGATTATTCAGCCTGTCGATAAAAAACCAAGACACGCTTTCTCTCAGTTCAATGACGAAGAGGAGGTCATTGAAGAGGAAAATAGGAGAAAGGAAGTACAGATAAGGGAGTGCGTCGACACAACCCCAATAAGAGAATACAGAAACGAGTACTTCGACCAACGTTATTATGACTTGTACCCGCCACACCATGACGGATACTACTATCGAAGACCTTATCGCGAAGAGTATTACAGACCTAGAGAGTTTGAAAACACTGACTACTTTTATCAACAGCACCAATTTGCATAAACCAATGTATATATTTTTTGCTTTGTACGTGTAAACACATACTTAATACCATGTTTTGTAAAGAATGATGGAATTATTGTTTGATACTCTATATTTGTGTCTGAATAAGTATTGACCAAGTCTAATTAAGAAATTAAAAATAAACTAGATGGTTAAAAACAAGTAAAAACATTGTGAACAACAGTTTTACCTGTTTTTGATGTCTTACGAATAATGTTTTTCACATAAAGTTTCACTCAAAAAATTTCGTTGGTTTACTTTTTTTTTAGAAATTTTCCCGTTGGTTACGGTGTTTTATACCATTTGGCGGTTTATTGTTTCAATTTGATCAATGTGTTAGTTTTAATAGCATCGGCAAAGTTATTAATTAATTAGTGACTATTAATATTTTTATTATAAATAATAGTACATTACCATTATGTAAACAAGTGTTTTTGGGGAAGAAATAAGTCGTTATTAGAAAAATAAAATATATAACTTTTATAAAGTTATATAAAAAATACTTTTTATTATTAAAGTAATATTATATTACTTTACTATTATATAATAATATATATTATTATATATATTAACAATATATACTTTTGAAATAATAGAAGTATCAACTTTAATGATCAATAGTCTTCAGGAGTGAAAAAATAAAACATATTGCGTTGTAATAACATGACATTTTATCTTTATTCATTTTATTGCAATTCATTTTTGTGAATTGTGCTTTATGAATTAATCCCATATATATAACAAATAAACTTGAGTTAAAGAAGATATTTCTACGATCAATATTTTCACCCATACAATAGAAAAATATTTTATCAAAACTATGCACCAATTCTTAATATAAATAAATATGTAAACGACACAACACAAATATGAGCGTCCAGTTAATAAAATAAATAAATAAAGTGAATTGGATTACTTCTTAGGTGGCTGCTGTTGTGCCTGAGGTGGGTAACCGTACTGACCTTGAGGAGGGTAACCAGGATATCCTTGTTGTGGTGGATACCCTTGAGGTGGGTATGCTTGTTGAGGAGGATACCCTGGGTATTGACCTTGCTGTTGAGGGAGATAAGCTTGTTGGCCTTGTGGTGGGTAACCGTATTGACCCTGAGGAGGATATCCCTGTTGTTGGCCTTGTTGTGGTTGAGTAGGTTGTGCTGGTTTAGCTTGGCCTTGAGGTTGTTGTGCGCCTTGTTGAGGTGGGTACCCATATTGGCCTTGAGGAGGATAGCCATATCCTTGTTGAGGAGGATATCCCGGGTATTGTTGAGGAGGGTAACCTGGTTGACCTTGTGGTGGGTACCCCTGTTGTGGTGGATAACCTTGTTGTCCTTGTGGTTGACTTCCTTGTTGAGGAGGATACCCAGGGTATTGACCCTGTTGTTGTGGGGGATAAGATGGTTGACCTTGAGGAGGATAACCTTGTTGTGGGGGATACCCATACTGGCCACCCTGTTGTGGTGGGCATTGTCCTTGTTGAGGAGGATAAGGTTGTTGACCTTGTGGCTTTGGGGCAGCCTTTTGAGCTTCAATAGTTTGGTAAGATATACTAATAGAACCTTTAGTATTCAAATTAAGTTCGGCAGAAGTCATTTGACCATTTGGAGTCTTTTGGATGACTAAGTCAGCTGTCCCGATCTTGTCATCTTTTGTTTTGTCGTCGTGATCATACACTTCAAAAACAGCCATCGACCCAAGAACAACATTATGGAATTCAAAAGTTTCATTCCACGTTGGGTTGCAGTTTTTCAGAATAAATTTAGTTCTTTGTTGTTGTCCAGCAAGTGAGACGATTGTATAAGGATCACTTGTGAAGAGATCCTTAGCTTTCAATTTTGATGCTCTGACAACTGTAATTCTGACAGTAACAGTACCCTGAGAACCGTTGCCAGTCTCTGGTTTTGGTGCAAATGGGGAGAAGTAAGCCATGTGTGTTATTATCAGTTTTCAAAACTCATATATTTCTCTTCTGTTCTCAACTTAATAGCATTTCTTAAATTACAGTTAACACGTTGTATTATTCTTATTTTTTTACTTCTTATATTCTTTTTGTGTTAAAAATTAATTATTTTGCCGAAGAATTATTCCTAAGAACTTGAAAAATGAATTGAAAGAGGGATTATTATGTCTAATTCTAATAAACGATTGGATTACTATCGTAAATAGTAACATTTCCCGTTTGTTGTGTCAAATAACACGTCATTTATTATTAAATATTTTTTATTTCTTTTTGCAAATGTATTTTACCAAAAAAAACACTCAAAAACTATATTAATTGATATGAATAGTTTTTGTTAATACATTTTATTATATATTTAATAACAAAAACTTTTGTGTTTTTTTAATTAAAATGTATTTATAATTCAGTGTAAAAAAATACAACAAATAATTAATTTGTTTCTATAATTTTCTATTATTGTTTAAATAATAATAAATATAATTTTACTTTAGACTTTGTTTTTAAACTCGGCCCAATTAGTTCACAATGTGACTTCAAGTTCTATTCAAATTAAAAACACACAATTTGTAACAAAAGTCTTTGTCCCTCTAAAAACTTAAAAACAAACAACACGAAATTATTTTTATCACTTCTGTGGACTTGAGGGGAGGTCATTCTCTTGTATCTTTAATTGTTTGAGTGTGTTATTTTCCTGTCTAATATCGTCTCTGACGTCATCAAGATGTAAAACAGTTTCTTCTGATGCTTTAAGTTCGCCGAGTGTTTGTTTAATCTTTTTGAGAGAGAAGCAAACGAGGGACAAAATAGTGAGGAAAGATCTGATCTCTGTTTTCAACGCAAAATTTTCCAATGTAATTGACTCGTCTCCAAGTGCCGCGTATTCCTTTGGGAATGACACTGCTTGGAGTTCTGGCCCGAACATTTCGCAGAAGTCTAAATACGTTTTAGTGGATTTATTATATATTCTATTTGTTACTATACTATTACTATAATATTCAATACTCTGTCTTCTCTTCAAAGTCGTAAGAACAGTGTAACAAACTGACTCATCACACTCAATATTTCAACGGAAAGATCCTTTTTCACAATATGCAGCACCGCGTTTTCTTGTTGAATGATTGGGACATCAAGTGGTTGCGTCATATACGTCAATAACAGTGTTAATTGGTCTTCAAGAATCATATCATCTTTGACCATTGGGTCATATTTATTGAAGTGGTTGTATTGTGAGCTGTGAAAATATGCGTTTGTCGTCGACGCTTCATCGTCCTGAAGATTAAGTTTATTGTCGGTGTTGTTGTCGAAGAACCTTGATATCGCCTCGTTTTTGTTGACCTTTGTTTGCACCTTTTCTGTTGTACCTGACAACTCTGTGGTGGTTTGTGGAAATGGAGTGAGAAATGTCATCGATTGGTATAGAAATAGTTATTAATTAGTTTCTTCACTTTTTTACTAACTAAAAGTGCTTTCATTTAGTATAGTTTCTTTATTATAATATGTATTATTATAATATTATGAATTTTTGAAAAACTATTAAATTATTTTGATACTATTTTATGTTATTGGTATAACATTTGTTTTTAAAGTTTCAGGTTGTCTCAAACAAAATTAATTATATAGTAAATAAATAATTTGTTGTTAGTAAATAATATATTATTGTAATACTAAAAAAGTTTTTCTTTAAAATTAAAAAATAATTGTTAAAACAAACTGGAAACAAAGTATAAACAAATAATAATAAAATATAATAAATTATTAGTTATCTATTGATATATTTTATTCTTCTAAAAAATAGAAGTGATAGTTTGAGTTGATAAATTGTTGAAACTTAGAGTCAAAACACACCCAAAAAAATAGATCATTTATAGTAAACTAAAATAGAGCAAAAAGTCGCACAATAACGGGCAAATACCCCTGCTTTGTGTTTGACTCAAACTCACGAAATGTTTCTAATACATTAACTATACAAATAAAATGAATATACGAGTGAAAAAGTCAAAGGAGTTCTCTCTTCTTTTTCTGTATTGAAATCTTTTGGTTCCGAGAATAGCACATCTATTTTTTTCACGCTTAAAAGTGTGCTTTATTTTTTAAAAGGCAAAAAGGCGTCTAAAAACCACAACAAACAAAACAATATCACAAAAAACACAATTTTGGGTGGAACCGATAACAACTCGAGGGTTTCACCCGACTGAAAAAAAGAGGATAAGACGAAAACGGGAAAAGATGGTGAGGGTTTGAACTAGAAAAAGGCCGAACTCCGAAATGACCAGAAAGAAGAACAATGACAATGCGCCCAGTAAAGTTGGTGATCGTCGGCGACGGAGCCGTCGGGAAGACATGCATGCTGATCTCGTATACCACAAACGCCTTTCCAAACGAGTATATTCCAACCGTCTTTGAAAATTATAACACGTCGTTGGTTGTTGATAACCAGAAGATTAATTTGGGGTTGTGGGATACTGCCGGACAAGAGGATTATGTTTGTTTCATTCTCGAAAAGGGTTTCGACTGTTTTTTGAATGGTGTGAACTAATGATATAGGATAGATTAAGACCATTGAGTTACCCCTCCACTGATGTCTTCTTATTGTGTTTCTCAGTCATTGCTCCAGCCTCATACGATAACGCGCAAGTCAAGTGGAAGAATGAAGTCGAAGAACACTGCAAGGGAGTCCCAATTATATTAGTTGGAACGAAAATAGATATCAGAGACGACCCAGAACAAATGAAAAAACTCACCGAGAAAGGAATCACCCCGAAAACAGAGGCCGATGGACAAAAACTTGCACAGGAAATCGGTGCAGTTAAATACATCGAATGCTCCGCACTCACCCAACAAAATCTTAAACTGGTCTTCGAAGAAGCAGTCAGAGCCGTTCTCTCAAAGACTCCAGCAGACGCGGGAAAGAAGGGAGGAAAGGGCGGAAAAGGAAAGTGCGCCATGTTCTAATCATTTCTATCGTGAAGTTTTTGGTTTCATTGGGTGAGATCAATTTTCTTAGGCAAATTGGTTGACACGTCTACATTTGAATCTCTAAGATATTTGAAATCAGTGGAAGTGGTATCTTCTGATTTTTTTATTTAATTATTAGCAAAGCTTTCAAATAATATTAAAATTGAATACAAAAAGGAGTAAACAAACTTGAAATGAAGGGGAATTAAGGCTTATTACTTATAGGAAAATAGAACTTGTTTTTAATTCAAATAACTCGAAACGGCGTATTTATTCTTTTGGTATCATTTACTTCTTATTTTTTATGATTTAAAAAATATTTAAGTAGAAAATGGCAAAAAGATAATAGAACTCAAAATAATGCTTTTATAAATGTTGAAATTTGGGCAATTTTCAGTTAGATTGATCGAATTATCACATTCTATTTTTATGCTGTATTCTCCTTTTTATTTAAATACAAGATACGCAAGTTTAATGAATAAACACGGGAAGTTATTGACTTATAAATAACACAACAAATTTATTGATATTGGTTCTATACTTTTTATATGATATTTCAAGTCTCCCGATATTTCATTTCAGCAAGTGGGAAAATCAGACTTTAACCAATAAGTTGAATCAAGAATAATAAGTTTTTCAGTATTTTTTTAAAGACCAATTCAAACTAGTATTATTTAAATAGTCGAAAAACAGCAATATCAAAAATTTGGTTAATTTTATTCAACATCAAAGACTAAAAGTGGTTACTAATATTACGATTTTTTAGTAACGATGAAATAAAGCCCCTGATTATTGATACTTACTTATAGAAAGTGGCTCATTTTCTTTTCCATTTTACAATGGAAAAGAAAACTTGCTTTTCACAAAAAACATGCAAAATTGCAATTAAAGCTTTTATTTGCCCTGGTTGCCATTGAATTAATATATTATTAAAACAAGATTTATGCACGCCAGCAATCAATTCTAAGGCTGTATTTAACATTATAATTTGAAGTACTACGCTTTTTTTAAAACTGGATAATTAAACAATGAGTGCACAACTTCCACCAGTTCCGCCCAAGCCAACCCACGCTCCACCCACTGTAGCACCACCACGGCCAAATCACGCAGCCCCACAACCAAAAAGAAAGATCAAACCCTCACCGCCGTCTTCTTATCATGAGGGTATTGCGAAAAATTTTGACGTCTTTGACCAAAACACAAACAATGTGGACGACAAAACAGACGGACTCAGAAAGCGTGCACCAACAACAACTCGAACATCCAACTCAATGCAATCTCGAAATAGGGGATTAACTGTTTCAAAGAAAATTGAGCAAAACTCGATCTCCCCAATTTCACCGGAAGAGTACAAATTGGCATGTCCACCACCTTCTAAAGTACCTCCTCAACTCTTTAACAAACCACACCAAAACGTCTCGTTTGTATCCAAATCTATTTCGCCACAGGGTTTTGAGAAAAGTTCGTTTTCAGATCACTCGTTCACACCATCACCAAAAGACCGAATCGACATCGCCAATTATATCCAGAAATATCCAAGTCCAACACTCAACTCGAATACCATAGAAATAGAAGAGAAGAATACTAAAGACAAGAATGTCAAAGAAAAAACTCAGAAGGTCAAAATTGCATCTCCGGAAAAAGAAAAAAAGTCGATTCCTTTGGCTTCCCTCCCACCACCATTTGTTAAGACCGAATCGTCAAGTTCATCGATCGGATTGGTTTCGTCGCCATTAACACCAAGATCGACTAATTCACAACATTCACAACAAAATATTCCTTTGGCATCACTCCCTCCTGTGGGTACTACTCACAGTATACAACTGGCTCAATTGCCTCCAACAACATCGAAAAACACTGTCACCCTCGCAGCTCCCCCTCCTCCAACTATATCTTCTAATATCCAACTCGCAGCCCCACCACCTACGAGTCAAGTCCATTCAATAACACTGGCAACGCCTCCACCACCAACTCCACTTGCAGTACCCCCACCTCTCCCCCCACAAAGTATTCACATGGCAAAGTCGTTCCAAGGCGCGTCAAGTCCACAAGAGGGCGGAGTCACTCCACGAGGAAAAATAGTGTTAATGTTACGAGAAGTACAAAAGGATTTGGTGTCACAAGGGGGGTCGAAGAAAAAGGGCTTTAATCAAGGTACAATGAGTCGCGTGACACCAATACAGAAATTTAATACTAATATCAAGCGGGTCAACGTGACGGGATTCGCGTTGCCCGAATTGAGAAATACACACAGTGGGATGGACGATTCAGAAGAAGAGGAGATCAGAGGGTTCTTCTCTGGGAATGACAGCGAGGTACTAGAAAGCGCGTGGAAGTCACTTGAGTTCGAAGAAATAATTCGGCTTGAATTTGATACCATTATATGTGTCAAAGGAATGTGTACAACTCTGCCATCAACGTCTTGTATTGGCGACTCTATTCTCCCTAGTTTTTAATTCATTTCTCATCTGTGTTTACTTCTTGATGTATATTTTGGGGAATTTGAGTGGGACGTGAGATCTCGTTTGAATAAGATTGTGAAGACAATAGAAAAATTCAATCAATTGTATTAGTCGGACTCGTCCATCTTGTTGCTGGAGGTACTCTGACTTTCATCTTCGGAATGTTTTGAGTCGTTTTCGGAACTATTGCCGGACTCAACTTCCATTTGGGTGGACACATTCTCTTCGCTACTCGACTCACTAGTATTCTCTGAAGATGTTTTCATTTCAATGTTGCCCGGGACAATTTCAATATCTTCCATTTTGATTTCTTCTTTCTTCTCAGACTCTTTTAAGAAGTGTGGCATGTTCAAACACATATTGACGAGCGCGAGTGTCTGTTGACTCCTATATTTAAGTTTCCATTTTAAGAACTATTAGAATAGTAATAATACTTGTAGTATTGAATACCAATTAAATATAGAATATAAACTATAACACAATAATTTAGAGTAAAGGAGTATAATAAAACAATTAATAATAATACTATACTATTACATATCAATTATAGCACAATATATAAATTTAATACTAATGAAAACAAACTGAGAGGAAACCGCCTTGTAGGAAGACCCAATAGATTTGAACAAGGTTCTTAAGTGTGGCAAATACTCGAACGACGATGGGATAGCCGTTTGTGAGAGAGATGTACTTGGTTTGAGTAAATTTGAAGCGTGGAATTGGAGTAAGAGTGCAGTGAAGTAGATTGCACGATGGACGAGTAACCCGTTCAATTCCTTTTGGAGCATCTGGAGTGCGATTGGCATCAAAGCGATTGGTAAGTGTGCGGCGACCCCTGGGAACTTTTCAGAGGGCATTGTTCTAAAAATAGTCTTGATGAGACCCTCATCGTTCAAGTGGAGTGCAAACACAAAAGCCATCAGATATTGTTTCTCTTCCAAATATTGGAGAGCAGCTTCAGGCGTGATTGCTTCCGTCAAGCAATATGGTTGGAACGCGTGTTTCCCTGAAGTATACATTTGGACACCAGCATCAGTCAATATAGCCATAGTCTTTCCAGCTGGAGACACACTAATACTTTCCGTGTAGATCTCTTTCTTCGTAGAGTGAGCCGCAACAACCCTCAGCATTTTGTTTCGAATCGAGTCGTACATGTTAATGTACGACATGTCTTCAGTGATTTTCGTCTTGTATATCATCACCTTCGATACTATATTATAATATACTATAAATTTACTATTCCCACCGATGACTACCATCTCATCATTGTCACTCAAGAACTTCACAGTCCCCGCATACTTCTCTTTCACTACCATTTTCTGTGTCGAATTGTATGATGTCCCTTCATTCATAGTGGCTCCATTAGCTAGTGCAGCTAATTTAACACCACCAACCAAATCATTTCGACACGACAACAACCCAACTTGACTCTTCTCTTCACAGTCGTACAAATAGAGATACCCGTCACGGCATGACGTGATGTATAAACTGCCGGACTGATTCACCGAACACGCCATAACCTCGGCAGGGTGGTCGATAATCTCAATACTGCTATTTGATAAGAAATTGACACATCGAGCAGTCTTATCCCATGACGTGGTCATCAGTTCTGAAGTCACCGGATGAATACACATGTCTGTTATTGGACCACTGTGTCCACGAAGTTCGTCGAGGTTCTTACTAGTACGAACGGAGTACAAGAACACCACCATATCTTCACTACTATATGCTGCTATGATATCCCCGTCTCGAGGCTCAACTACAACGCCATTCAATTCGTGGCACTTGGCTTGTAACACTCTGTAACACTTCTTTTTGACCATATCAAAGACACAGATCTTGCCATTCCCACCTACACTTATCAACGACAAACTGTTGGGCGAAAAGACCATGGAATGAACAGCACAGTCGAGACCTATATCCCCATCTAAGCGCATATTAAGATGCGCAACATTCTCCCCAGTGCCGATATTCCAGACATTGATAGCTCCACTACGGTCCCCAGTAGCAATGAACTGTCCATTTGGAGATATAGTGTGGCACAAGATTTTCGCTTGATGGCCTATCGCTTTCATCAAGTAAGTCTCTGTTTTCCACTCGTAGACAGTCAAATAATTCGTTTTTGGATCACCAACAGCTACTAACAGTCCACTTGGTGACAACTTCGTTTCGCCAGTTACCGTGTCTGTCTTGTACGCATGCACTTTTGTATATGAAGTGGTCTCATATAAGATAACCTCCCCTTCGACATTAAAGACGGCGTACTCTTGCCCGATGTCCCCACTTTGAATCTTCTTCTGCACTTCTCCAACAGCAAATTTGGACTTTGCTTCAAAGGTCTTAGTGTTGGCATCATATTCAAAGGTCTGTAACGCACCAGCACTACTCACTAAAGTCAACGTGTTTTCATTCAGTGAAGAACACACTACAGGGAAGCTCCAGTCGGCTACTCTAACTGGCTCAGAACCCTTACAGTCGGTCATAAAGACGTTATTACTCTCCGTCATAAAGATCACTTTGTGCTTCATCCATTGTATCGAAACAACCTTTTCCAGTGGGAAAGTAGTCACCGACTGTAACTCGGGCTGAAGGCTTGTTGATTGGGACAGAATTGGCATTCGCCAGATTTCTATTTTGCCTTCATACCCGACGGCTAGAAGTGGAAATTTGGGGGAAAACTTGACACAAGTGATCAAAAAAATCGATTCGAATGTTGTCAAATGGTTTCGTGTTGCAAGTGAAAAGAGTTCGACCTCCCTTGATTGTAAGACGGCAACTATCATCGTGTCGTGGCTGTCCACAGCTAACAGTCGGATTTTGTTCCTTGCTTCACTTGAAAATGTCGAGTTCGTGTTTGTCAGTAAGTTGGTCACATGAATTCGATTGCCAGAACAACTGTACAACGTCGTACTGTCAGAGGAGAAACACATGTTCCCAGACGTGTTAAAAACACCAAATACATTCTCTAACTCGTATTTGTTCATCTGGGTTTAAAGTTCAAAACTTGACCTCCCTAATTATTTTTAACTCCTTTTTACTATTTAATTTGATTGATATGTTATTAGAAATACTATTCAAAGAAAGAACTGGTGTTTGTCTTCTTTGAAATAAAATATCAAAATTTAGGGTTTTTTATAACTAAAAAATACAAATGAAAGATTACATTTGTTAACATCATACATATTTATTATAGTATTATAATTTATTATAGTTAATATCATTTTATTGGTTTAAAATACTAGTATTAATTATTAAAATAAATAATAGTTCAGTTTATAATTATTTATTTACAAAAAAAATAATTGGATAAAACTAGTAGTAATTACAGTTTAATTAAAAATAATAATTATTTGACTGTTATTAATTAATATTATTTTATTTATTATATTCAATAATATTAGTAAATATGTTATTTGTACAATTCAATTGTTGATGGAAAATGTTATAATAAAGTAAACAAATATTAATTAAATAATTTATAACTAATGGTACATTTTCTGAATGTATTATTATTGTAATTTGATTATTAAATTAAATAGTAATCTGAAAAGTATTAATAACTTAACTAATAAAATAAAAGAGTTCTGAACAAAACTCCAAAATTGAATGGATACGACTTTACCGAGTATAAAGCAATACTTTATCACACCACTAACTCCAAAAGAAGAAGGGGTCATGAATAAAGTTAATGAATTACTTCATGGAAGCTCAACGGATATAGCGCGGGCATATACATTTCTTCACGACGGCATTGCACGCCCTGCTTTTGTCCAACTACTTTTGAAAGTAAACCCACTGCTTTACACCTTCACGTTGCAATCAAAACCGATTGGAGACTGTACTTCTATTATTAACTCATTGCTCAGCTTTTTATATCAAATGATACAAACCGCTGGAGACGATTATATCAAATTACTGTTACTCCCTGCGACTAAAATCTCTATTTCTTTTGGGTTCTTGTTATCAGACCACACTCTTGTGAACACCCAATTGTTGGGACTGCAAGTACTTTCTCTCATTCCTATCAACCACGACTTCATTGAGTTGATCCCTCCACTCAGCTTTTTGGCTATCGGACAACACGCGGAATTGGCTCTCCGCATTCTGAAGAAGGTCGTCACGACCAAAGAAGCTGTCACTTATTTTGTCGAAACTAAGTGCGTTGGACATCTGTGCATTGCACTCCACACACAAAGTACACACGACAAAGAGGCTTCGCTTGAAATCATTGTCTCGCTCTTTAGAGACTGCGACGACAGTTTAAGAGAGAAGATTGCTACTGAAATTAATGAAGAGTCTATTCTTGAACACGGATTCTTTGTCTTCACGCAAGGCACTCTAAAGATGAAGGTCTTTATGTTAAATATCATTGCTCATATGTCATATGTCAGCCCATGCCAGATGGCTATATTTGAGAGCGGGATAATGCCCCTTGTTGTGAAGATGTTAGGAGAGAGTGAGAATCGTGTAGTGATGAGTGCTTTAGTAGTCATCCAGTACATCACTGAAAGTCAAGTGAATTGCGACGAGTTTGAGGGAATTGGCGTGGTGCCCCTCCTCACGAATATTCTCAAGAAATTTCCGGACTCTGTCGAACAGAAAGTCGTGATCAATGCGATGGAGGCTTTAAAGAATTTGAGTACAAATGATACTCTAATGGAGGAGATGGTCGTGTTTGATACACAAAAGGTGATTGAAGACCTTGGGAAGAAAGAAGGTCTTGTCAAGAGAGTGAAAGACAACATAGATTTGGTCACTGTCAAAATCAAATCATTTTCAACTCTTCAATTTAAAGGGGAAGAAGTCTCTTCACAGGAGCGAGCGACTGCACACGAGTTCTTAGGGAAAGTTTATAATGTGTATAAATACCGAACTTTGTATGGAGACTACGACAAAGAAAAAACAGAAGAGCGACTGAGTGCAATTCGAGAGTTACAAAAAGTCTTTGTGGACCAATACAACGAAACGTTTGATATCAACAAACTCTCGTTTGATAATGGTTTGTTTCTTATTGGTTAATACCTAGTAATAATTACTAGTAACTGATAACTATTAATTAATAATAAATGTATTATTATTGTAACTATAATAACAAGGCACTGATTGACTAGTGAACGAATTAAACGTCGACATTTATTTGAATGTCTCTGAGTCTTTAGACCATTGCGAAGAGACTATGGACCTTCCTTCAATGTCCACGATACTTTTGAGTAAAATATCACAAGAGGATTTGACGAGATTTTATAGTCACCGACTTGACTGTGCGATCAAGAAGAATACAGAGAACTTTGTATTCAAGGCTGAACAAAAGCATTTGAACTTGATCGACCAATTTGTTGACGGCTTAGTTGAACCCATGAAAGAGATATGTAGTGTTTCGGACACACAGACATACTTCAATGTGATAGAAAAGGTCCAAACGATAGTTGGGGGTATCCAAGAGAGTATTCCGGCAGACTCTTCATTTGAAGTGTTCTTGGATAAGTACATGGAGGGGATGGCATCGAACTCCCTGTACAAGACATATGCCATTTTCATTAACGCACAAGACAGAAACACGTTTGAGTACCCACAAAAGATCGCTGAAATCATCAAAGCGTACGAAAAGGAGAATAAAAGTGTTGTAGATGTCATGGGAGAAGTGTACCATCACATCAATAAGCTCCACATGTACTTTGATGTCTTAACCGTCACCCACAGTTGGTCGAAACTGTCGAAAGCAGTTGAGGAGGGCAAAGACATTCTTAAAAAGGGCGAACAGGCCCTCCAGAACATCCTTCAAAAGATCGAGTTGAATTACTTGGGCATATGCCTCAAGAAGTTAGGAGTTGGGATCGAAGAGAATGTTGTCAAGTCACAACAAGTGCTTCTGCGATATAAAGGGATGCAATTGGTCACAATGGTACTTGTCGAAACGAAACTTGTGTTCCTTGTGATGCTCGACAAGAAGTTCCGTATGCTTGAGGCGTTCCCTGTTAAAGACCTCGAGCTGATTGGCGTGATGCAAAGTGACAAATCGAATAAAGCCATATTCGGATGTGTTGGAGAGTCGTTTGATATCGTTTTCTTTAACTCAAATGAGCTCTTTGAGTGGAAACATGTGTTTGGTGACGTTATCAAAGGTGGGCTTTGTTAAGTCACTCTATTCATACTATTCTAGTTATTCTTCTCAAATAGTTAAAATGAAGTTCCAATGTATAATAAATTATAGTACAATACAAGTCATTCACTCATTAATAGTAATTAAATAGAAAAAGGACGTTTGAATGGTTCATTGGGTATTTCAATGAACATTTCGTCAATTAAAGTACTTCCAATTTTTTGAAGGTATTCCAACAAGAATTTTCGTTGTTGAGATTTTGTATGTAAAGTCAAGAAATTGGGTGTGTTGAGTAAATAGAGGAAGTAATATCTATATAGTGGGGGGATGTCCTCCAAATTAAAAACCGAAATGGTGTCATTATCACTTCTATTTTGTATCACAACTTTAGTTATTGTATTCCCATCAAAACGATTAAAAACTTCGATCACTTTCTCAAAACTGACTGCTTGACTCTGTCTAAGCATTTTCCACTCATAAACAGAAGATTCAAAAGAGTGAATATTTTGTGTGTGAAAATTTTTTAAAAAGTGAAAAATTTTAGTTGGCTGAAAAATGGTCTTTTGAACAAACATTTCATTCACAACATTTTTTGAAATCGCACCAACAGGCGCCCCTAAAACTGCCTCATCTGGGATATACAATACCTCAAAATATCTTCTTAATTTTTCGTCGATCTTTTCTATCACTTTTTTGACACTTGCACTGAAATAGTCGGGCACCACATACAACTTGGGGGTCCCATAAAAACACACCAAACTACTTGTGAAATTGGTATAAATCCACTCGACAAGATCTTCTTCGTCTAAATGATCCTTTTCCTTTACAAAACAATTCAACTCTCTCAGTGCGTTAAGTTCTTGTATGGACTTTGAAGCGACTACCGGTTGTATTACCGCCCCATCTCCTCTCACTCCACCAAGAAGTCGATAGTAGCACCCACTTCGTGTTAACTTCAAAAGTTGTCCTTTCTCTCCCCATGCCTGTGGGACAACAACTTCAGTCGTTTCAAAGTCCTTCAAGAAGAGGTCTAAAAAATCGATATACACAAAATCACCATCGGAGTATTCAGAATGACTTTTGACAGCGCGGAAGACATCAAAGACCTGTTCGGGTCGCACTGCATATGAAAACTCCAACTTCGTAGTTATTGTTTTGAAGCCATTCTTTGTCATCTCCTTCTCAAATAAATCGTGTTTGTCCTGTTCACTTTGAAAAGCGCCATTTTGCGCAAAATACTTGTCACGTAAGACATTGAGAGCGACACCTTTTCCTTCGTTGAGTTCTGACTGCGCCCAAGTAAATACAAAATTATTCTCCGCTTTTAAAGGGGTGTCCATTAAGTCCGGAATGGCATCAAATTGTTCTTCTTCATTGCGATGTATCAATTTGACTTTCGGAAGGTTGTTCATCTCACTCATCAAGTCGTCTATCAGGCTTTTTTCTTTCTGATGTTCTTTCACTTTCTCTTGTAATAATAGTGTTGTTTGACTCTTTTGAATTGTTCCAAAAACAGGGGTTTTGACAATTTGTGGAATTTTGGAAATTAATGGTGGTGGTGCAATTTGAGGGTTAAAATTTGTTTTTTTCATTTCGTCGAATTTGGGTTGTGTTTTGAAAGGGGTGAGAATTTCAGAGTTTTTGAACGTTTCTTTTTCACATCCAACCGACTTAAATATTTCATTTTCAAAGTTTTCAGGTTTATTGAATATTTTGTCAAGTGTATTTTCCTTTGAATTTTTGGCCACTGTATTGGTAAGTTGGTTTTTTACTTGTTTTAGTTGTTCATTAGAATTTGTTTGTTTATTCAGATCTCTTGTGGTGTGGTGTGATTGATCCTCAAGAACAAATATTTGTTGAGAAGAGAAGTTGAAATCGGAATGATTTTCTGAGGCGTCGTCGTTCTCATCGTCTATAACAATTATATTATCAATGTTTGTGTTGTCACGATTGGGCTCAATCTCTTTAAAATCAGATATCAATGGCTCTTCACTGTTTGTCATTAATGAAAAACACTATTATTCAGTTCAATTGGTGAAGTACTTTTTATCAACATCATTTGCTTTTTTGAATAATGGTTCATTCCGTTATTTTTTTATTATTTCTTAAACTATTAACAATTGTTATTTGTTATTAAATATTATTATAATAATAATATTAATTATAATTTATTCTATTATTATATATATACAATATAAATAAATTATTCTATTTATTATATTGTATAATAATATAAAATATTAATAATTTAATTATACATGAGTTTATTATTATAAATAATAAAAAAATATTATAAAATTGTTAATAGTTAATATTAAATATAAAATAATTATAATCAATTAAAAAAAATCATTTTTTTTAATTTATCTTACAGTGAAAATACGTTTCAAAATGATGGGAAAATAGTTTAAAAATGACAGATTTTATTTTAAAAGGACAAGATTTTTAATAAAAAGGATGAAAATCATAAAAAGTGATGGAGATTTGTTTTAAAAAGGACAGGTATTTTTATTGAAAAGGACAGGATTTTTGATAAAAAGGACGAATTTCGAAAGAAATGATGATTTTCATGAAAAAGGATAGGAATTTATTATAAAAAGGATGGGATTTTTGTTAAAAGGATGGATTTCAAGAAAATGTGACAGCCATTTTTTTGAAAAAGGATAACATTTTTAACAAAAAGGATCGATTTTTTAATAAAATATAATTTATTTCCGACATTTTCCCGATTTTACACATAAAACACAAACAATTTAGAATTACAAGTCTTTTCTTTCATATGCTTTTGCCCAAATTTCATTGCGACATCTCTCCATAGACACTATTACTTCAGCCGGTTGAATTGAAATAAATCCATCTTTGATTTTTTCAAGAAGATCGCCAAGGCCAGTCCAAATACGTATGTCATTTTCTACACGCCTTTTCCAAAACCCAAATACAGTTTCGATTGGGTTGAGTTCAGGACTATAAGCTGCATTATAAACAATTGAATGATGAGTGTTAGTAACAAGTTCCCTCAAATGGTTGTGTATAGTTCAATTGTCACACCAAAACACTGCTGAAATGTTGTTGTCGTCACAATGTTTCATCAATTCCATAAAATATCTATTGAAGACCTCTTCATCACTTTTTCCTGCAACCAAAAAAGTTGTTCCCATTCCTGTGTAGTCTATTGAACACAAAGCAGATAGTCTTTGTCCGTTTTTTGCCTTTGTCACGAAGAGTTTTTCACCGATTGGACTCCATCCGTAAACCGCAGTGCAAGCAATACGCCAAGAGGATTCATCAATGCAAACCCAGGTTTTTCCCGAGTGCATCTGACCAACCAATTCTTCGATCGCGACGATTCTTTTCTCTTTGTTTTCGTTAGTGTTTGCAACTGCGCCTCGTGGAGTTTCCCTTTTGAAACTTAAAACGGGCAGAGTTCTGCCCTCATCTATACCAGTTTTCCTTTCATGAAGTTTCTAATCGCGCTTATTGAAGGAATCATTTTGTCGATTGTATCCAATGCTTCTTGTGATATTTGAGTTGGAGAATTGTTGTTATACCCCAATTCAAATTGTTCTTGTGTAATTTCTGTGACTTCTTCGACTGTTGTTACATTGGCATTTACCAACACTTTTTGGATGTTTGATCGGATACATTTGACTGAAGATGTTGAATCTTTTTCAATTAATTTCTTTACCAAATGCTGAAAAGGAATTACTCTGCTTTTTTTCTTGTAGTGGTCTTTTGGTAAAATTGAATTACCATTTCTTAATTTGACTAACATATTTTTGACGGCCTTGATTTTAATACCAAGTTCTCCACTATAAAACACATCGTCTTTAGTGTCCCCATAAACTCTAAAAAGTTTAATCATATCAAACTTGTTTTGTATTGTTACTTTGTGATAAGGTCTTTTGGTTTGGTTTATTGATTCTGACCGAGTTTTGGGTCTTCCCCTTTTTCTTTTAGTAGCTTGGGGAAGAATGAAAGGTGTTTTAGATTCAACCTGGCGCTGTTGTTCATTCCATTGGATAAGTGGTGGATTATCTATAAAATCGTTCTTTGCTATTGGGTCTCTAGCGTCGATGAATGTTAAAAACTGAGACATTTAAATCAATTATTAAGATTGAGATCAAAATAATGTAAATCCTTTTTTATTTTAATTTGATTATTGATTTATACACCTATTTTTGAAACAAGTTTATGATATTCTAAATTGTTTGTGTTTTTATGTGTAAAATCGGGAAAATGTCGGAAATAAATTATATTTTATTAAAAAATCGATCCTTTTTGTTAAAAATGTTATCCTTTTTCAAAAAAATGGCTGTCACATTTTCTTGAAATCCATCCTTTTAACAAAAATCCCATCCTTTTTATAATAAATTCCTATCCTTTTTCATGAAAATCATCATTTCTTTCGAAATTCGTCCTTTTTATCAAAAATCCTGTCCTTTTCAATAAAAATACCTGTCCTTTTTAAAACAAATCTCCATCACTTTTTATGATTTTCATCCTTTTTATTAAAAATCTTGTCCTTTTAAAATAAAATCTGTCATTTTTAAACTATTTTCCCATCATTTTGAAACGTATTTTCACTGTATCATATTGTTAATGATAAAATTTTTCAATATTTTTTTTAAATTCAATAATATTGTTATTATCTCATCATAAAACTGATATTATGATTACAATCTCGCCTAATCACAATCTTTCAATTCTGAGTATTTAAGGCTGGAAAAAAAAGGAAAGGACATCAGAAAATGAAAATGAATGTTATCATTCAAGCACTCTTCTTGGTTGTAGTTCTTGCTGAAGACTTGATGCTTTTTGAGGATGGAACACTTTATGAAGGCTTTGAGATTTTGAATCCAGACAACTTGACTGTTGAGTGTGAGTACACTAAACGCTCCAATTGGGTTGCAACAACTATGAATAAAGACCAGATGATCGTGTTTACAAAGGAAGGCACTGTCAGTACTAAAGTCGCTGACAAAGACAAGTATTATAAGTCAATTAGATTCATGGTGAGATACGACAGTGATGACGTCAAGGAGATTCCAGTCAACGTAAAAATCTTTAACGAGACATTCACTACTTTATACAACGCAAACAAGCTAAACACCATCTCTGGGTACTCTGTCAAAGTGAAGAAGAACAACAGTCAGAAAATGACAATTAAACTTGACAACTTCGATTTGAACGACAAGGTCTCGACTATCATCTTTTCTTTGCCCGAAGAGAACTCGCAGTCGATCAAACTCCTTCTTGACCAAATCAGACTTGACACAAGAGATTCGCAAAACAGCGAGTATGATGGGACCAACGAGAACGCCGCTTCATCTTTGTTGTGTGGATCGGCTCTTCTTTTTTCTGTTCTTTTAGTGATCTTCTAATTGTTTTAACTTATCAATTGTTATACATTTTTATTCGTCGGTTGGAAAATAAAACATCTCGTTCACAAAAGCATTAAATTCACAGTTGGAGTTGTACGTTCTGGTCGCACCCAAGTTTATATATTCCTTCGTAGTTTTCGAGTGTCACAAAGACCAAATCGTTCCATTTACCATCCCACTGATGGTCGAGTTCATTATCCCACTTTTTTCATCGTTCTGTACGACGTAGTACCCTTTTGCTTCGCATGTTTCGTCATCGACAATGACAAAGTGGTAGATGACACCAATATACTCACTTGTTTTTCTTCCCTCTTTTTGGACTTTTCTGACATTGTCATGAATCCACGCTGTTGGCGCCGCAACGAACAAGTCAGTTGTATCATCCGCGTTATCAAAAGCGGCCATAAACAGCGCAAAATTTTGGTAACTGCCCCAACGAGGAAACGGAATGAGTGTTGCTCTCAAATCGATTGTGGTTCCATCGACTTTTCTCACGACATATGCAACACCCCTGTCAAGAAAAGGGTCTGCAATAAACGCGTATTTGTTCGAATGTCCAACGCCACCACCAAGTTGGAACAGATTCCTTTTTTGTGGTGGGATGATTATAGGTGGAGGCAAAGTCACTGGGAACTCTGGTTTTGATGGTAAATCGACGACGCTCATTAAAAATACGTTTTGCGAAATATCAGCTTTGGGGTCGTCTCGAGACTTTGGAAAGCCAACTAAGATATCGTTCCCACTAATTGCGACGTTTTTGAAATTGTCGACAGAAATCGTTGTGAGGAAATCGAAATATTTAGTGTCGAAAGTCAGATACGCTGTTTTGGTTTCATCAATAACATATAAGATGCAAACGGCTCCTGTTAACCCTTTTCCATAGTCCACAGTCATTCCAAGTAGCACAACGAGTTTGAATTTATCAGTGATTATCAAGTCAAGTTGCCTTGCAATGTTACTGAACTTGATTTCTGAACCATCTTCTCCTTTCTCTTGGAAGTCGATATATTCAATTTTGAAAGTGATCATATTGTTCATATCACCATTTGGTGGGAAGTATGAAAAGTGGAGTCTTTGTTTCATCTCAGTTGCATTCATTTCTTCAAATAAAATTTTGCCACCAGCTGTGGAGGCATCGTCCAATCCGGACCACACGTGCTGCTCGTCAAAGCATTTTGAAGTGTTTTTGTACACCGTAGAAACGTAGTAATAACAGAATTTTTTGTTTTCAATTGTTTCGTAGACCACCCCACGATTCACTTTAAATAGTTTGGTTGGCTTTTGTCCTTGTGTGTCATAGTACTTTGTTTTGACAAGGCAAAGATTCATCTTGTTTTCAGTTGAAGAGGCTGCAGAGCAATGTGTTATGAGTACAATCAGCAGCAAATTAATACACCCCATTACTACAGAAGTGATTATAAAGATTTGGTGGGGTTCTAGGTGTAAATGATACAAAGACAATCAATAACTATTACTCATTGAATTCAAAAAAGCAAGGAAGATGACCATCAACCTTTTGCTTTGTTCATTCTAACACTAAATTATTGGTAACAAAATTGCAGAAATGGTCAACAATTATTAATTTATTAAGACAATTAGGGATTTTATTGAATACTATTATTGGAAGTGCTTAGAATGTAATTAATAATAATTGATTCTAATTGGCTGTTTATATTATATCAAAATTAATTAATTATTATTAAAATATATTAATGAAAACTATAAATAGAATTAATTAACTTAAGTTATATATTATTTAATAATTCATAAAGTTAAACAAATTTATATAAAGAGCTAGCATAATTTGCGTTTTGTTTTGAAATAATAATTGGTAACATTCTGAGGAAAGTATCATAGTAAAAATAATATATTAAAGTCTTTTTTTAAATTTTAAAATATTAAACTATTTATTTTGGTTGAGGTTAAAACAATGGCAAAAATGAAATATAGTTAAAATACTGTTTAAGTAATAACCATGAAATTGTATTTGCTTTGTTTTCGGTTAAATTTTATTTTTACAGTCATTAACAAAAGTTTGAAAA